>NC_135775.1:18912574-19005975 GCF_028453695.1 Augochlora pura | reverse complement strand
TCTCGGCACAATCGATTATAAAATCGTGGGACCGCCGACTGAAACAGAGCGGACCAGTTGCGATGAAAAAAATGTATCGATTAGCAACCTATAATTATTTTGAAGGGCTGGCTTTGATCGTGTTTCGGAGCACCTCTGGCAAACGGCCGGTCGCCGTCTGCGGAAGACACTAGTTCAACTTTCTTTCAATTGGAATCCGTGATTCTGCCCGGAGATAAAAAGGATAAATTACTTTCCTAGCGAGTGAAAAAATTCAATTAAAAATGAGGAAACTGCGGACGACAGATGGATTCAAAGGACTAAGCACACATCTGCAGAGCCCCCCTCCCCCCTCGGATCCACCGCCCCCCCCGCGAGCCACACCGACCCTCGGACTAACCCCCCCCCCCTCCCCCCTCCCCACCTAACTCAGGTTGGACGGCATCGAAAGTTAAACGTCGTCGTCGATGCCCGAGTGCGCGGGCTTTTGCAGAGATTTGCAAGAAATTCCTATAAATTTGCTGTCCGGCACGTCCTTGGTAGGTCGGTCCTCCAGCGTGGATGGAAATTTTGTATGATCCAGCTGACTGGAGTAGTCTTGACTGTCGCTCGGTGCCCGTCCAAAGCTTCCCCCACTCCCCCCTCCTTATAACGATATTGATTTTTCATGAAGCCGGTATAATTACCGGATTGTCCGTAGGACACCGGCTAACTACGCTGGGAAAACGATCCGCAATGATCACATCGAATTTTCTTCGCGTGCGCCGACAACGGAGCGTGGTTTAACGCTCGGATACCAGCCTTATCGTTGCGATTCATTATTGGAGAACCTATGAAGCACCATTAATAATATCCCGCCGACGCGGTAACAAGCTTCTGCACTAGTCGGGCTGTAAAAAAATCTATGTATCGGAACGATATACCCAAATAATGTCTGCGGGGCCGGTATTAAAGCGCAAAACCCGGCCCGGGCTTTGTTCCACTGTAAATAGAAGCTGAAACGCGCGACCCCCGGAACCTTTGTCTTCGAGCAAGAACTTCCCACCGAGGGTTGTTGCCGCTGTAATTCGATTTCCAAGATCCTGCCGTATCGGGCATACATCGATTTTGTTCGCGTGGAAAATTATTGCACCCTACTAGCAGATTATTGTTACAAAATTATTACAACTCCGGTATTATTGACGCACACGGAACATTGAAATGTAATTTCACTGCTGACCTAATAGTGTATTACGTTTGGTAACGACAGTAGCGGTAGCCGCTGTAATTAGAACTGGAAGAATGTCGGATTTGCATCGAATGAAATTGAAATTGTATCTAGATTAAGTGAAAAGTGTTTGCATGTTTCGAGATGTTCGAAATATTTCAACGTGAATTGGAAACAGTTCATTATTTGTGGTTTTCCTTGACCAAGTGCATGTAATTCATAATGCGTTCCATCGATTTTACTGTGTGTAAACTCGTATACGTATATTAACCATCAAAATTTCAGTTTCTTGAATAAAACGAAGAGTTATATTGTACAATTTTAATTTATTGTAATTGTTAATTTAGCTTGTTTTAATCTATTTCAATTTATTTTAAGTTCTTTGAATTTGCTTCAGTTTGTACCAGTTTGTTTCAATTTATTTCAATTTATTTCAATCTATTTCAATTTAATTTTATAAAATAGTTTATGACATCTATTTCATTTGTCTCGATGGAGATCAGTAGTCATCGCTCACAGTTATCCAAAGACGCATGAAAATGGCTATCGCATCGTTTTCTTATTATTAAATAACTGCAAATTGTGTGCTTTCTACACTCGAAATCGTACGCGCATATGTACACATGATCAAACACGAATAAAAGTTGAAGAACGTAACTTCAATAATTTCGTATGGTCGGATAACGTTAAATGACGGACTAGCGTAAAATTACCGGGGAAAGATACCGTTAAATTTAATAGAGCTCAGATTCGCATGTTAAAGGTTGAACGCGAAATGTAATTAACATTAATTTGCGAAATACCACGCGTATTCCGTACCTATAGAACACACCGAAATATCGCGATAATTTGAATGTCGAATTAGTAAATCGGTTTCCATATTTTACGCGGCACCCGAGTCGGTAAATTCGGTTCTCGTGTATCATTTAATGTGCACGATAGACGTCACTCTCGGACGAGTGACAGGCATACAAAAAGATCGAATTCCCAAGATTATTTATTATTAATCGTGATACTTTATAAATCAGAATCGAAATAGATCGAAATCTTTTTTCGTTTTGCAATTTAAACAGTTCTTAACGTTTTATCTGTTTAATTAAGTAGCCAAGTTATTCTGACACTGTCACTGCTAACAGAAATCACGTGCTAATAAAATAATAGTATCAAACAGTAACACGATATGATTTATAACTAATTATAAAAACATAGAGTATAAAAGGTAACGAAAGATTACCATTTTAGTACTGTGAAACAAATGTAACTTCTTGACGTAATTATATCAACAAATAATTCCTATTTCTTGTTAGACTCTCAATTTATTTACAAAGAAGGTATGAACCATACATCGTAACTCAATTGTTTAAAAAAAAACATACAAAGAGTCAGTACTATGTAATATCTGGTTGGTTCTAAAAATTTCTTAAATGTACGTATACGATCCTTATTGAAGATATACGACCTTATTGAAGAAACAACGACTGGTTGAAATATTTATTACGCGCTTATTGAATAGAAACGTGACAGCGCGTCGACTTCCGGTCGATTTGCTCGGAGAAATGGCCCGCGAATCTCGCGAGAATCCCAAAAAATTTCAAGAGGCATCGAGAGTTCCAGCCGTCGCGCGATAGCTAGAGACGATGAAAATTCCGACAACATCCGGCGGAACTGCATTACTTTTCGCAAGTTTTCGATCCTACAAGCACGCATCACCTGTGAGTAAATCAGAATGGGATCAAAGGATCATCGGATCCCGGATGTATGGATAGGACCCGTCTCTCTACCCTTCTCCCACCCGCCATCCGTGATGCCTTTGTATATACCTTTCGGTACCCAACACCGACGACAAACAAATCTCGCAGGGTTTCGCTCATTCACGATGCGATACTTGAAAATCACGGTTCCCTGAAATAATGTATACATGCATATGCACGATTGCATGCCGCGCGGAATAAACCGAAAAAAAAGATCGAAAGGTATACGAGACTTCTGGTGAAACAGTTAGGAAAATACGAGACTAAATACAGTCTCAAGTCTCGCCCTTCTATTCTTTATAAAGCATATCGATTGTTTATAATTTATTAAAAATAGAGTGTGGTGAAACGAACTTGAAACCATGAGTAGATAAACTATTGAAAGAGTGATTATTAATTTGAAAGTCTATTAAGTAGAAAATCGGAATGATTATAATATTGACTTATTATTAGCTTACAACTTTGTTGTTCTTAAAAGGGGGATGCTTTTAAAAAGGATGAGCAGCCTGCACTGTTACCCCAACTGTATAGAAGAAACACAGGAATTGATATTTATTTATCCTCTATGTTTTATATTGATAACTAGACTGCGGATTTTTATGCGAAATAAAAACTGTCCTCATTAATTGCAAGATACAGACACACGTATTTCTCTATTAACAATTTTAATGAGTCAATAATCTACAAAAAAATTCTTTAAATCTGACCACTGTTTTACACCTAAACCATTTATTTTTTCTATTGATAACAGAGGCATAAAGATTCATTTCGATTTAAAGAAATGACCAACGCTCGCGTTTAACAGCTTCTGTTTGAAATGTTCATCCGCGCGTCCGACTGACGTTATATGCTGAAGGGCTAAACGTATTCCGTGAAACTAGGCTGAGATTAGTTGCAATTAAAAAAAAATGTAACGTGTCACACGTTTACGTTTCTGAGTTAACGATATACGTTTCGTGTTAAAAAATAAAGAAACGGAGAGTAGGGGAACGAATAAAATCTCCGTGGTAGGATGTATACGCGAAATACAAATCGCGGAGAACAATTATAAATAATGTATGATACTGTTACTTTTACGGTATAATGGAGTCTGAAGTCCCGGGCGAGAATCATTAAAGATTCATTTTGGACACAGCTCTTAATCAGCGTGGAATGCTACAATAATGCATACATTTGCATGCGGTGCGTGTACATGGGGAAAAGGAGGAAACTTCGAGAGAAAGATTGAAGCCGGGAAAACAGAGGAAGGGAACCACATTAGGTACCTCAAAGGACGACTTTGAAATACCGGTGAAATATAAATTTTACAGCGGAATAATTCTAAAAAAGAGTAAAATAAATAACAACGCGAATAATAGTTTAACCATTCACGTTTTAAACGAGCTTCGCGACGAGTGAGGAAGTTTTACCAGAGAATCATTCGTATGAATCATTGAGTGACAAGAACTATTATCATTCTAATGGTAACATTTTATTCCTCATATACACCTCAGAAAAGATCACAATATTTATATATCTATACTAACATATCTATATAATACTAACATATCTAATCGGATTTTATGCATTGCAGTAATTGCAAGTTAAAATGGCAGGAAGGTTGAACAAAATTTTAAAACATCAATATATTGTATCTTTCATTTATTAAAATTATTACAAAAAGAAAGAACTTGCTGTTTAGTTCATGTCTTTTTCGGTGAAAGCAAACAATTTTATTTAGAGATCGTTCTTTCACATATATTAACGCCTACCAGTGTAGGTGGCTAATAATTTTAATTTGCTGTCAGAATGTTAGAATTCTGCTGAAACGTTTGTAAAACTGAAACGTTTGTAAAATTTAAATATTTGACAATGATAATAAAACCTTTAAATTTGCTAACAAGTTTAAAACAGAAATGTGCTCCTCGGAATATAATTGTGTCAAGTGAACGTTCACTTTATGCGTTTACGCATATTTGATGAAACGTTGAAGATACGCCGAAATCGCGGCTCACTAACAACGCAATTCAATTAGACTACCGATTAATTAATGTGAGAAGCGTCATGCATTCCTGCATTTGAGTCCAAGACGGATGAGGGGAGAATCTGTAAGCGTCTTACGCATATAAATGATCTTTGTAAGAAATGAATATTTCTTACAATCACTTAAAGTTTATTTTCTTTATTTACCGTATGATATAATGTCTCCTTTATATTATTTATTCGCTATATACGTTGGAAAATAATTTATATGTAGCGCAATATGTAAATTGCTCCCGTGAAGAATCATACATTTTTATTAAATGAAATGTGAAGAACTGTCACGCGAGATTACATGACGGCTTAAATATTATTGTTATTAAACAGCATTTCTTTGTACATTGTATGAATATTTAGGCATTATTGCTCGCATCAAACGGCAAGTTATTGAATAATATTTCGCTTCAGCGTTGACAAAAGTCCGAAAAAAACATGTGATATAATAAAAACAAAAAAGTAGAACCATTTTGATAAGGGTACAGTGAAAGTATTTACATGCGTCATTGAAATGCTGGAACGCCTTTGAGAAATGCGATTATCTAATGACAAACTATTAATACTCCATTGTAGGTGAATCTTGAAGGACGAAACTGGATAAAGAGATATTAGGGCACGAATCTTGGACAAGGAGACTGGTGGATTCGAATATTATTCACACTCAATTTAACTTATTGAGAGTGACTAGAAGCTGTTTGATGGTCCGGGCTACAATAGCGTAACAATTAATCGCTGAATGGTTTATCTCAGTCATTTATCAAAACCAGGCAACTGACGATTTTACAAAACACATGGGCCATTATTTATTTCGAATCACTGCAAATATTACGCTTATCGTTTTATTGTATTGTTTTCTCAATAATGTAGTACTTGATATGATAAATTCGAATTTATTTAATAATTCATACTTCACGTTAGATTTATTTTAAAAAATGAAAAATAAAATATCGTACTTTTTAAAGGACTTAAGGACTTTTTAAAGGATTAAAAAGAAATCACTTCTGTATAATAACCTGGATACCAAATCCAGACCTCTATAACTTGTGAATGTCAATATGTTAAGTGTCAAGATTATGTTATTATAAAGTAGAAGAAAGTATCTATATAGAATAATTCTTTATTTTTTAATCATAAAATATCTTTTAATTTACTTATCTTGGGTTGGCTATTAGATATTAAATTGAAATAATAAATCGTGACAATTAGTGTAGCGTTGTATCTTCTTCGTTGATAAAAGGAAAATGAAGAGATGAATAACACTTAAGAACATTATTAGTTTATTTATTTATTTATTTGTACGTATTTGTATTATAACTGTTACAAAGAGCTTTACTTAACTGAGACTATGCAGAAATTGAAGTGCAACGCAGGGACATTGTACTCTCTTTTCCATAATAAGTATATTAACTTCGAATTTTACTTACGTGATATTATTCATAAATAAAGTTAGTAATCAGTAAATACTAAATAATAAAAATAATACTAAACGAATTCTTAACCAGAATGTTATGTGATGTTAAGTGGTTTAAATTAATTTTAAGGTATTTTTAATATGAGAATTACAATGTCAAATATTAAAAATGTTCTTCATAAATTGTATACATGTAAAGTTGCTAATCGAGATAGTGTGGAATTTAGAAACAATTTTTCACCGGTGCATATTCCTGTTTTAACAAAATACGTCATGTGATTCATGTTAAATGCATAAATAATTCATTAATTTATCATGTTTGGTGATTTATCCAAAGCGGTGATACATGCTTAAATAGCTTTGAAATGAACTATTATCTCACACATTGACTCATCTCACATTTATTTGGTGAATTCTAGAGAATGAAACAATGAAAAAGCAAACGCGTGAAGTGCCTAAATTACAGTTAAAATTATACTACTGACTTACTGCGCACCATAAACAGTTACATAAAATGTCTTATTGAAGTTCAAAACTCAGGATACTTCCTTTGCTTATTAATATTTGTATATCACCATGATACCATTAAAAACAATGCTTTCATTATTATTCTGATAAAAACAACGTACGAACAATTTTATCCCAGATAAAACATATAAAAATAGTCAGAGCAGTAAGAGAATCGAGTGAGAATTCTGCAAACACATTTTAAGTTTCTTGCCTCTAACTTAATCGTGTAGTTTGTTCTATAGAAGTACATAGTTATCTCATAAAAATTACAAGAACATATTTAAATATAAAAACTACGCGTAAGATCGTAATTAAGTTCAGCTCATGCCAAATTTAATGACACTTGCACACTATATAAGGCAAAATTCATCCATTCTTCTCACTTACATTGTTATACACTCGTTTATATCGATTTTACATTATCGTTAGGAGTCTATTAACAGATGATTCCTCGTTTAGTGAGCTACAAAAAGTTTCATGTATTTTGTACTAAAC
Source organism: Augochlora pura (assembly GCF_028453695.1). Classification (NCBI taxonomy): domain Eukaryota; kingdom Metazoa; phylum Arthropoda; class Insecta; order Hymenoptera; family Halictidae; genus Augochlora; species Augochlora pura. The sequence goes on along the minus strand of NC_135775.1, from coordinate 18,998,606 downwards.
TTAACCAGCTTCGACCTTCCGCAGTAACTGATGTTGGAAATCGAATCTGTACTAATCGCACTGCGTTCTTGTCGTCTTCTCCCATTTCTTTGTACTCTGAGGTAGTTGGTACAACTATTGTTTCTCCGTCTTCACTTTCGTTATAATTGTATACTTCTTCTACTTGCTCTGTATCCTCCTCTTTACACTCCATTCCTTCATTCTCGACGAAAGTCATCTGTAAAGTGTAGATAAATCGTAAACTACTGCAACTTCGATTCATACAAGCCATAAACACTTCCGGGATACAAGCATATTAAATCAATAATATTTACCTCTTCGTCAACAAGGTGACCTACTTCTTCGTCGGCAACATTTTCTTCCGTAGAAATGTTTAATACATCTTCTTCATGGTACATTTGATCTTCATTCTGCTGCTGTATAATAACATGGTCTTTTAATTCAGTCACATACAATTCAGCTTCCTCCAACTAGAATGCGAGGAAAATTTAATTAATTAAGGAAAATTATTTAACTCGGCACATTACGATCGATATATTCAACAAATTAAAATACGCTTAATTACCTGATCATTTTCGGGTTCGTCCATTAACAGTTCCACACCACATTCAGGAATTGTTATCACTTGATCGTCTTCAGTAGTGAGCCGTGGTTGATTAACTACAATAGTATCGTTTAGGTGGCCCTAAAAAAGCATAATGAACATCAACGTTAGCGTCATTACACAAATACACGGAATTATTGTCTGAAGGTAGCGAATTAGCTCACTTGAGTTTGCATGTGAGCATACAATAAGGGTTTTCTCATGAATCCCATACCACATACTAAACACTCATACGGCTTCTTATCACTGTGTATGAATCGATGCGCGTTTCTATTATCTCTGCTATTAAATGCTTTACCACAAACCTAGAATTTCACAGTATCACATTAAAAAACGTTATTATATTAATGTCTTACCTATCGAAAGTTTATTCATAAATTTTTGGTTTTATTTAATTTAAAAATAACTTAAAAAACACACCTCGCAAAGATATGGTTTCTCTCCTGTATGTATGCGCATGTGTTTTTTAAAGTGTTCAGGATAAACGAATGTCGCTGTACATACTTCACATTTGTACGGTCTTTCGCCAGTATGTGCTGCTTTTATATGATAATCTAACAGCCGTCGCCGTTTGAATCCTTTTCCGCAGTCATCGCATTTATATCGCTTGTCATTATAATGCGTTGCACGTTTATGGGATTGTAAATTTGACCTCTGACTAAAAAATTATGGTGATATATTAAAATATTCTCCATATTCGTAAACAATAATTATGAGAGCATACCTAAATGTAGCTCCACAAAATTCACATTGGTACGGCTTTTCTCCGGTATGTGTCCTTTCGTGATCTCTTATTTCAGCTTTGCGAGCAAACGCTTTACCACATATTCTACATATGTATGGCTTATAGCCAGTGTGTACTATATTGTGCACTTCCAAATTATGTGGTGAACCAAAAGCCTTTCCTGGAAATTTAAGAATTTGCATAATCAAACAGAACAATCTAAATATAAAAACAAATGTGGAACAGATAAGTATTCCATACCACACTGATGGCAAATATATTCCTTGACGCCATTATGAGTTCTTTCATGCTGATTAAGATTTTGCTGGCTTAAAAATGACTTATTACATTGTGAGCATTCATAAGGCCGAGGTCTAACTTCATGTGTTTTTACATGTGCTTTATATGTATATTTGGAAGCAAAATCTTTGCCACAACTTTCACACACATATGGTCGCACACCAGTATGTGTATTGATATGCTCTTCTAACAAGTTTTTAGAGCTAAAAATAATAAGAAATAGGATGTAATAGTGAGAGAACAAGTTAAGTAAAATCTAGAAAATATTCTTGATATGAACCTATATCGTTTACCACAAGTCTCGCATGGCCAAGACTTTACTTGTGGATAATGTATCCGTTTATGAATCCTGAACAAGCGCAGGTTACTAAATATTCTATTACATATTTCACACTGAAAATCACCATCTTCCTTAGCAACATGGTCATCAAGATGGAGCGACAGTTCAGTTCTCTTCCTAAAATCATCTCCACATATGTCACAAATATATAAACGAGTTTCATGCACACTTTTCATATGTGCAATAATAGATTTTGCATCTCCAACTACTTTATCTTCTTCATTGTTACACAACAAACACGTATACATAGAACCATCTCTAGTTACAATCTGGAAAAGAATAAGTAATATTTAATAAATGTTTTTGAAGATGTTAATGTACATAATTAGTAATTTCTTACACGTTCCTGGGTAACATCAACTTTTGATGGAATCTTTGATCGTTTCATCCTCTTCTTTTCTTCAGTATTACTTGTTTCAGGCATTGGTTCAATGTCAAGTATAATCTCTTCTGGTTCACAAGAAGGTTCCTCCTCTTCTTCCTCCTCTTCTAATCTTTCTTCCTCTCCATCCATCTCTTGCATCTCTTGTTCATCCTACAAATAAATTTTATAATATCAAATGACTAAAGTAGAAGATACTCAACCATGACTTTGTCAACTAAATATTATTTACTTTCTCTTCATATTTTAATTCCACATCCGTGCCTTGGCTTTCTGTGTTTTCTATATAATCGTGATCATTATATTCTTCTTCGTTTTGCAGATCGGATATTTTCTGTACAGTTCTTTTATAGTTATTAAATAATTCCACTTTCACTTCTGTTAGCCTGGTTTCCAGTTCATCAACCTAAAGGTATTATTGATTTTATAATTTTATTTATATCTTAATATAACTATTAAGAATATTATGTTCATGAATTTGTTTACCTCGTTGAATAATTTATAGCATTTTTTACATATAACAACAGAATGTACATTTTCTTCATTGAGATCTGTTTCTAAAACAGCGCAAATGATATCTACAAGTGGTTTCTCTGATGACGTATGAGAACTGTCATTAAAAATACGTATGCTATTCCTAGTAGATACACCGACTTTACTGTTGCATATTAAACAGTGCGTGCTGTCTTTCTCTGAATCAGCCGTCATCGTTTAGGTAACTGTAAGAATAATATATTATAGTAGAGTAATTCTACCGACTTATCATTAATGAAATTATAGAATAGTAAGTTTAACTTGAATTTATTTATTGTCTTTTTATTAAAAAAATAGATTATTTTAATATATGATCTTTTTTTCAAGATCTAGGATACTATCTCCTATACTCTAATCATGGTATAATCTGAAATTTCTTGAAAATATGACTTATACTACTTAGGCCTATAACCACAGAGTGATATAAAATATTAAACACGGATTAACACAAAGTACAATACTACAAAATTAAGAAAGTAGCATTAAGAAATTAAATTTGCATTAAACGAGCATTCTATTATACCATTAGCCTGCAAAGGAACAGCGACTGTGATATTTCACATCTTGCGGTATGTTCCGTGACTTTCATCGTAGAATCATACGAACAGAATCGGAGTCTACGAAATTTAGATTTTTGGAATGATCTCTTCTTATGTAACATCATATAATACGAGCAGGGAACAGGACAACGTCCATCGTCATGCAAGCATCGTGTATCGTCGAACAATAACATATTCGTCGATACACTCTGCGAAACAAAGAAATAGTAAATAATGTGGCCGGGCGTCCACCGGACAATGTTTGACGCAGTATACAACGAAGCATTCCGTTTTTCGTCGGTGTCAACAAGTAACCGCTAAAATCCAATAACCCTAACAATAACGTGTCTGATACACGGTAAACAAAATATTTGCTTGTGTTCGTCGTCAAAATGAAGCATTATAATAAACGTAAAAAGTTGCCAGCACTGACTTGAAATTTTCGTTTCTCTGTTCGAACGATTGGTAGCGAGCGAAACGGCAGACGGATCTTGATGCCAACGCCATTTAGGCCTTCATGACAGGTAGGGATGTTGGTCGTGAAGAAACCACGAAAATCGCACAACGAAATCGTTGTCACTTTTTGGAACCCGAATGAGAATTTGATGCCTTCGCTTCAGGTGGAGGCACACGATTGCGTATGCACGCGTTGAATGCCCTCTATCGGATCTTTTCTACGCAGCCATATTTCACGGAAATTTTCAGCTTTCTTGAATTATGTGTTTTTTCAGAATTTTGTCAATATAATTATAGGTATATGTATTTTACAATCATATTACAATTTTTATTAATCGCATAAATGCATATATGTACACATGCGTAGAACACATTCTTCTTAATATGATCATATTATTTATATGCCTAAAGAAAAAAATTATTAGTATAACAATGATACATGTTCTCATTTCAACTATCTGCATGCATTGCTATTTAATTTAAAAATGAAAATAGGGAATCTCTTAGATCCACTGTATACATAGGTTATTTTATTTTTATGCATTACGTCAGTTTATACACCGTTGAAGTATCATTGGCGGGATAATGAATATCTAATCTTACAGAAGCAGACATCAAAGCAATAGTTTCTCTAACTTTATCAAAACGTTTTCATGATCCAATCAAAACATTTAATTTGTATTTACATATATATTTTTTATAATTGATTTTCAATGTGTCGCGTCATTTATGGAGTAAATATAGTTTATGTTTATTCAATTAGTTACCGCCAAATTTTAAAACAGTGATACGGCAATCACTATTAGATACATATGCTTTTTAGGTACGAGCTTAAAGTTTACTAGTTATTACTATTATTTTCAGGCTCTTTACAATATCATAGCCTGCTAAATATACTGTTAACATTATGAGTAACACGAGCTCCGTTACGCTAAAATTTAAATTCATGTAAAAAATTAATTCTGCACTTATATACAATCATGTCAAATTTCTACAAACTTTATAGACGATCAAAAGATAAAAAATATAATTATGCTAATTAATCTATATAAAAGTAATACAAGAATATGCACAATATTTCAGTACTTAATTTATTCATATTTCACATTATGTGTAATGTACATACATATGTATACATGAAAACCAGTATGACTGTGAGAGTCTGTGATGGAGGACGATGCATGAGAATTCTTGGTACATACTGTATTCATCAAGAGGACGATCAATGAAAAACAGCCAGCAATGTGCGCGCGATCTAACACTTATTTTTGTATGATGATTTCCATAGTTACCTAACCTTTTAACAACTACATATTATTTTGTACCTCTCACTACTAATTTCACATTCATGGTTGCGTTGATTTACAATTTGAATTGCCCATTGACAGTGGATGGAAACAAAAACGCGTGACTACTGGCACACGTTTGATTAATCCTTTATGAGATGAACAAAAATGAATCGACAAGCAGATACGGACCCCTCGTCGGTGCAATTGATGAAGGGACAAGTAGTGCTAGGTTTTTGGTAATTCAATTTTATTTGTTACTTATATTAAGATTTTTTTTCGTTATGTCTAATTTAAATACAGTTTTTTGTATTAATATGCAAGTGTATATTTAAAATATAATTTTTCGTTAAAATATAATCGACTGTTTAATAGAGATAACAAAAAGTATAACTTAGGTATAATTCTTTAGTTTGTTAATCATACAATCTAAATGTTTTAGGTATTTGCTGCAAATACAGCAGAGGTATTAACGTATCATCAAGTTGCAATATCTCAATCTTTTCCAAGAGAAGGATGGGTTGAACAAGATCCTATAGAAATACTCAATGCAGTCAAGGAATGTCTCTATCAAACAATATTTAACTTAAGACAACTTACTATAGATCCTAGTGACATAGTTGCAATCGGTATAACAAACCAAAGAGAAACTACAGTTGTATGGAATTCTGTTACAGGAGAACCATTATATAATGCCATAGGTTGTATATAAAAATTAATCTCTAATGTACTTATAATCGTAGCTCTGGCTAAACAAAGTCTAAAATTACTTATTTTGCAGCATGGATGGACATGAGAACCACTTCATTAGTAGATGATATATTAAAAAATGTTCGCAACGAAAATAAAGATTATCTAAAACCACTTTGTGGTCTACCAATTAGTCCATATTTCAGTGCTTTAAAGTTAAAGTGGTTGTTACAGAATGTACCTAGCGTTCAAGAAGCATTAGATAAGAATGAATGTATGTTTGGCACAATTGATTCTTGGCTAATATGGGTAAGTTTAATAGATTTATTTATTGGCATCTAACTTTTTATGAAATATTGCTAACAAACTTCTGATGATTATAGAACTTAACTGGAGGCCCAAAGTTTGGTGTTCATGCTACTGATGTCACTAATGCATCAAGAACAATGCTTATGAATATCACAACTTTAAAATGGGATCCAACTTTGTTAGAATTTTTTGACATACCTTTAGAAATTTTACCAGAGATTCGAAGCTCATCGGAAATTTATGGTTACATTCAGGATGAGATCTTGGCTGCAGTTCCAATATCAGGGGTATACTCATTTAATTAAAAATAGGAATTAAGATTTTTATAATATCAGAAATGAGAATTAAATACTTTTCAGTGCTTAGGTGACCAACAAGCAGCACTTCTAGGTCAGATGTGTTTACATAAGGGTCAGGCAAAAAGCACTTATGGCACTGGTTCTTTCCTTTTATATAATACTGGAACTGCTGTAAGATCAATTTCAGTATTCACTGGAAATTTCTCTCAAAAGTGAAATACAAGTAAATACATTTTAAGATTGTAGATTCATCTCATGGTTTGTTAACAACAGTTGCTTACCAATTAGGACCACAAGCTACTCCCATTTATGCTCTTGAAGGATCGGTAGCAATAGCTGGTTCAGTTATTCAATGGTTAAAAGATAATCTTGGAATATTATCACATGTAAAAGAGTCTGAAATTCTGGTTGAACAAATTCCTACTGATAATCGTGTAACGTTTGTGCCTGCATTTGCTGGATTATATGCTCCATATTGGAGAAAAGATGCTAGGAGGTAAATTGAAAACAATGATACAACATTTCATTTTATTAATTGCGTGCTATAAGAAATCTTAACTTATGTTACTATCATATGTCTGTTGCAAAGTATTGTCATTTCAGTGTTATATGTGGAGTTACAGAAGATACTAATATTACTCATATTGTAAAGGCAGCGTTACAGGCAGTTTCGTTCCAAACGAAAGATATTTTAGAGGCCTTGAGAGAAGATACTGGATTAACTTTGTCTAAATTGTTAGTAGATGGTGCAATGACTAACAATAATTTATTAATGCAAATGCAAGCTGATATTTGTGGAATACCAGTTGGTAAGGGAAATTTTATATATCTATGTTAATAAAGATTTATTATTCTATGTATAGAATAGGTCACTTAAGATTATCACCTAAAATATCTCCGTTATTTTTAATGATTCAATAAATTTCTCATCTCATTAAAAATAACGGAGATATTTTAGGTAAAAATTTCTGTCGACGTATCCTATATGTGAATGATTTGAATGAATAAATACGTCATTAAGTAAACATATTTACAAGAAAGTCAGGCCATTAATGTGTGAGACTACCGCACTTGGAGTTGCAATAGCTGCTGGAAGTGCGGAAGGCATACGTAAATGGGATGTGAAAATTGATGCAGCTGTACCAAGCGACATCTTTTTGCCGTCAATAACTGAAAACGGTAAGTTTGGTAAACCTTCTTAAGTTCAGTACTTAAAAAAAAAATAAATTAAAATGTAATATTGGATACAGAACGGGACATATTATACACCCAATGGAAAAAGGCTATTAATCGAAGTTTAGATTGGGAACCAATAACATATACCAATGGTAAATATAAATAGAACAAATATTTCTATAGATTTCATTTAATCAATGGCTTTAAACAGCGGTGTCATTCATTTTCAGATGATACAAAGAGTATTCATAAGGCAACCGCTCCTGGTATTTTTATGATGAGTACAATAATTATACTTATGATTGCTAGATATCATACTATGTTGTGATTTAACAAGTATAGTACTATGTCATGTGTCTTTCTCAGATAATGCATTTAGGCAGGCCCTCTTTGCTATGAAATATTAAAAGCAGATTATTGTATAATATAAATATACGTGACAGTATACTTTGTATAGTAGTAATGTAAGTACAGAAAGCGAACTGAAAAAGAAAATACAAATAAAGGTGCCATGATATTGTGATAATTATTATGTCAAGTTAAATACAGAAAACCAGAAAGTAATATTTAGCGACAGCAGAAATTCATAATCTATTTCGGATGCGCACACTTATTTTGAATCATAGTGTCTAAATCGGGTGGCTGAGTTTCGATTTCTGGAGCTCTTGAATTACCTGCATGTTTATTTATTCTGTCATTCTTTACGATCTCTACTACCTCATTTACTGCCGCTGCTGCATTGGAAGCACCCTAAGGCATAACATTTATTAGCAAGTACTCGATGCTAGTAAGACAATAAACAAAAATGATATCATTACCATAAAAGTATCTGTAGTGGAAGTTTGAGCTGTGACTTGAGCTGCGGCAAGCCACGCGTCATTTCTTATGTTATCTATTCGTAATCGCGATCGTTGTGGTACAAGAATACGAGAAATAAGTGAACGACAGGCTTGAGATACAACTGGCGTTTTTGGAAATGAAACTTTACTTTGTACTTGCTATATTAAAGAAAGGATTATGTAACTAAAAACATCAGGTTTTTTTATTCTATATTTCAAATGTACATATTATATACAAATCAAAATAATTATTAAAAAAAAAATAATTATACTAAATATTACTAATATAAATTATAATAAGAAAAAACATCGTAAAAAGTTAATTGCTTGCTTTATTATGATAAATTTCGAAACATGGCTCCAAACATAAACCGACTCCACAATTTTCACACCAATATCGACTTTCTCTCCGGACGCGTCTGGCCAGTGTGGATCGTTCATATCTTATACAAACTACGAAGAATTCAAACGGGCGAGCAGCGCTCGGGTTGATGCGTTTGGGCACGTGTTACGTGCGCGAGCACTGCTCGTTCAAAAGCATTAAGTGGTTAATGTACCTGGGTACCTTTAGAAGTTGACTATAGTTTGTGTCGTCGAACGGTAGTCTACCGTAAACCATTGCATATAGTACTACACCCATAGACCATACATCGGATAATTGAGGTAAATATGCAATTCCTTTTAATATTTCAGGCGACGCGTAAGCATAACTTCCGCAGAATGTTTCACTCAGTGGAGCAACTCCATTTTTAGTTACCATTTGCCCTCGTGCAAATCCAAAATCAGATAACTTGATATTAAAATTAGAATCCATTAAAAGGTTTTCACATTTTACATCCCTAAATGAAATTAAATAATTATAATTTGTATAACATAAATATATTTATTGTTATTATTAATGTTAATAAAAAGTTCTATATGAAAGATTAAACCATCAGGAATAGTTTCTAAATCTTAAATTATAGGTTTTCTTCAATTATTTATTATTTATTTTTTACCTGTGCACTATACCACGCCCGTGACAATAATCAATCGCTTCCAACAATTGCCGAAACCATCTACGGCTACGCAGTTCATCAATGTATGTATCTCGTTTTATTATATCCAGCAAGCTACCATTTTTAGCATACTCCATAATAATGTAGACACTAAATTTGAATAGTTCATATTTAATATTTTCATATATAGATATATCTATGTATAAACGCATACTGACCGATGGGTTGTTTCAATAGCTTGTAAAAAACGAATTAAATTCGGATGCTTCAAACCTTTAACTACTTCGATCTCTCGCGGCAGAAACTTTTTTAAATATTCGCGGGGTGCTTGAAATTTGGAAATGATTTTTACTGCTACTTGGCAATCATGACGTTCAGATTTCGCAACCTACAGATAACATATTAGAATCATAATTTTCGTATTCTTTCAATTCGTTAAATTTATTATGAATCTCGTAATCGTTAGTTTCTTTTTCAAATTATTTAATACATGGATAACGTACTTTCACGGTAGCGTAAGAACCGGCGCCTATCGTCTTTCCAAGGCAATAGCCATGCGATTCAAGTATAGTTAATTTCTTCCCCGTTTTTTCGTCATCCTTCTCGTCATTTTGCACTGGCGATTTATTATCTATTACTGGAGCAGTTGCCATTTAAATGTTCTTAATAAATCAAATTACTATAGCTGCATTTTTGTGAGTGTGTTTTTGATATGGTTAAGACTTATTTTATTTCAAATACGATATTTCCAACATTTTAGTTTTCCATTTAGGTATTACCAGAAATTTTATTAGGAAGTAGTTATTAGTTGCATAATTAAAATTTGGTTGGATGATTATGTGTTGAAATTTGACATGATGCTCATCAAGAAGCATCGAAAGATCGATTGTGAACACGTGAAATACGATCAACATTATTGGTCTCTTATAATTTTACATAAATATGAAATAGTAAATTGAAATACTTCATGAGTAGATATAAAATGTTACAGCTATATTAACATAAAATTAGAATAAATAAAAATGAATTAAATATTATACAAAAGTTCTACTATGTATTTGAATTAGAATACAATATATAAAATAGTTCGATCATTTTTTTCGTTACAAACATTGATACTATCAATATAAAAAATAATAAAATTAATATTAAGTTTATCTAGAAATAAATTTTTAATTTCTAGATTGATATTGTATATATTTCACACAATTAATTTAGAAAAAGAACGGGACATGATCGAGAGACACAGAACAAAAACAGCGGACTCTATATGTGAATACACTATGTATCCTGTTCAACTTGTCTTAATATTGTCTACAGTCACATCCATTCAAAACATATCTCAATGCGCATTGAGCATAGTTTGCAAATTCGCGGTAAATATGGTCGATCATTCTACGTTGCGAAAACTACAAGTTGAATATCGCGCCACGTGTTTCAGATAGAGCACCAGGTGTGCGGATACACGAAAAGAGTGAGGCCGCAAACATGGCAAAGGGAGACAAGCTGCATGGGTTATCAGTGTGACTGATTTCGTTCGTTGAGCTGTGTCGTGCTTTCTTGTTCACTCACCATTTCTTCTCTTTGTCTAAAACTACGAGGGCAGCACTACTTAGCTGTGAAGCATCAACTAATCACAGAAAGGCAGTTTCTGTACCATACCTCAAATTTCTGAACCCTTTACCTCTAGCATGACGCAATATAATGAGGCAATACTGTATCTAGTATGTATATAATTAATGGTTGTACAATGTGCAATGTGTAATTTGTAATGAATACATTCCATACTTCATGGTAAACACAGTTTTCTGTCGCGTTATCTAGTTGTATCCATTTTAACTGAATCTACAGTACGTAAGAAAAGCAATTATGGCAGATGTTTTAGATATTGATAATGCAGAGGAGTTTGAAGTCGACGATGAAGGCGATCGTAAGTTTATATCTTTCATTTCAATTTTACATTCATGCGAAAGGTTTATTTTGTACAGCTAACCTCTCCCGGCGTATTGTCACTTTGGTTTTGGAGTATTTAAAGCATATTTTTATATGCTATAGTAATAGTTTTTATTCATTTAATATGTTTATGTATTATTCCCAGAGGGAATTGCCCGCTTAAAAGAAAAAGCGAAGAGAAGAAAAGGCAGAGGACACGGTGCGGAATTAGTTTCCACTCGTGACGATGTTGGTCATTATGAATCAATGAACATTGTCGAGGAGGATGACGATGAGCCAGGCCCACAGAGATGTAAGACATGATTTTTAAAGATCACATTCTACAGCGATATTCGTAAAAATATGATTTTAAAGTAAAGTTTAATTTTATTTAACTCATTTCTATACTTTAAAACACAATCTATTTCTGTGTTTTAGCTGTTGAAGGCTGGATTTTGTTCATAAATTCAGTACACGAAGAAGCACAAGAAGATGATATACAGGACAAATTTTCTGAATTTGGTCAAATAAAAAATTTACATTTAAACTTGGACAGAAGAACAGGCTTCTTAAAAGGATATGCCTTGGTCGAATATGAGACATTTAAAGAAGCCCAAGCAGCAAAGGATGCATTAAATGGAACAGAAATTTTAGGGCAGCCAATCTCTGTTGATTGGTGTTTTGTAAAAGGACCAAAGAAGTAAGTAAAATATTTTTTCCATTGAATTTAGATAAAATATTTTTTTATAAATTACTAATATATGTTCTTATTTTTTCAGAATAAAGAAAAGAAGCCATAGAAGACGATGAAAGTAAAAATAATTATTACAAAATATAAACTTTATTTTCACATGACTTTCAAATAAGGATAATTCTTTTGTTGTATTTCACACACTATATCAAATTAAAGGTTGTAAGTAATATAATTTACAACAGAACCTGATTATACAAACAGATCTTGTTCATTAAGAAAATTCTTTATATAAAAGTAATATAGATTTCAATATATCTGTAGAAGAAAAACAAAAAATAAACTCTTTACTTTGTACAAATTTGTGTATCCATTAAAGTATTAATACTCTGTATAAAATAAAAGCAGGGCAACAAAGAAACTAATAAGATACCCTATAATGTAACAAAAAAAATGTTCATTTTTTTTATCCAGTATATATTTAGATTTACATGATGAAGGTTGAATGTACAAAAATTTACTTTTGATACAATTTAATACATTTATGTTATTCTCATTACTTTACAAACATCATACAGTCATTTTATATGTATATGAAATTTTTTTCAATTTTATAATCTCTGAACTAATTTATTACAGAAAGTATCTTATTAAATAAGTTACATATAATTATTGTATAATAATTATATTAAGCATAATAATTGAGATTAGCTTTTTTCTTTGCTTGAACTTCATTGATAGCTTCCATTAAGTCTTCATGTGTAACTGCAACTGCGTTACGCCTCAATGCTATCATACCCTATAAGAAGCAGTATGAAATTAATTGTCAAAATTGTCAATATATTGAATTCGTGACGGTTCAACATATTGGTATTACGTACCGCTTCTACGCAAACAGCTTTACATTGAGCACCATTAAAATCATCGGTAGACCGTGACAATTCTTCGAAATTCACGTCTGGAGACATGTTCATTTTTCTGGAATGAATCTGCATTATACGTGCCCTGGCTTCTTCATTGGGATGCGGGAATTCTATCTTCCTGTCCAAACGACCAGATCTCAACAAAGCTGGATCCAAGATATCTACTCTATTAGTAGCTGCTATAACTTTAATATCTGTATTTGAACTGAATCCATCTAGTTGATTCAACAACTCCAACATAGTACGTTGTACTTCTCTGTCACCAGCTTTTTCAGAGTCAAATCTCTTTGTACCAATTGCATCCAACTCGTCAATAAAAATAATTGCTGGTGCTTTTTCCTTTGCAAGTGAGAATGCATCTCTTACTAGTTTTGCACCGTCTCCAATAAACATTTGGACCAATTGCGGACCAGCCAGCTTGAGAAAAGTCGATTTTGTCTGAGCAGCGCAAGCTCTGGCTAATAAAGTCTTTCCAGTTCCTGGTGGTCCATACAAAAGTACACCTTTAGGAGGTTGGACACCAAGAGTCTCGAATTTTGCTTTGTGTGTCATAGGTAAGACCACGGCTTCTATCAGTTCTTGAATTTGTTTATCTAAGCCACCAATATCAGAGTATTGTTCTGTTGGCCTTTCATCCACCTCCATAGCTTTGACTCTCGCATCGTATTCAGCTGGTAATGTTTCCAGCACTAAATAACTGTCCTTGTTAACACCTACCAAATCACCTGGTCTCAAAGCTTCAGCATCAACTAAACCAATTACAGGAAGAAAATATGTCTGTCTTGTGGAGGTTTTAATAACTGCACATTTCCCTTTCCGTTGTGCATCCAAGTCCACAACTGCGCCATCCTCTTCTCCCATATCCTGGGGATCTACGTCCAATAACTCTATGACATTGGACACTAGATACGGTAATGTCTTATTTACTTTTATCTTTTCAGTATTCTCTTTGATCTTGTCATTTTGTGCTTGCAGTTCGTGAGAAATGCGCATGACCTCGCTCTTCATAATTTTTATTTCATTGTCTAACAAACGTGTACGAGACACAATTTCATCAACAGACATTCTTGACAAATCTGCCAGAAAACACTCCTAATAAGAAGACATTATGTTATTATAATATATGTTATGATATCTTTATAGTATAAAATCTACGGATTAATATCTCCTACAAACGGTTTTCAAAATTTGGAATTGATTATAATGTTCAAACATATTATGTTTACTATTCTGTGGAAGCTAATTGAAATATATGGAAATTTTAAGTTGTCATTAAAATATTCTTAAGTATAATATTTTATGTAAAGGGTAACAAGATCTAAAATATGTTAAATCATATTTGTTTCGCGTCCATCTATAGGTGCTTGTCATTCCGACATAACCTCTATAAAATAAATTGTAAGCTCTTCACCTCTCCATCTTCCCAAATAGATTTATCCTCGAGAGTAGTCATCTAGCTTAATAAATGTAATAATTTGAAAATACTAAACTTCTTATACTTTCTGTATCGTTATTTTATTCTCAAATTCCGCTGAGGAAATGCTCATGGAACTGTGTGCACTGGGAAAGTAGAATGGATGCCACAGAGTCGTAGTTGTGCATACACAGATGGTTCATTTCTATGACGCGATGAAAGCTTACTGTATTTTCCGCACGCCGAAAGAACAGTATCGTTGTTGATAATGAAGTAAAACTACCTTCTTGCACTTTATAATCGCAGTAAAAAATTTAAGTTTTTTATTTTAACTTGACAGTTAGACAGTAGTAAGATTGTATATTATTGTGCCCTATCACGTAACTTTTACAGGATTCAGATTTTTATTACAGAAGATTTGTGATAATTAACCGAGCAGAACAGAATATCCAATTATTATTTCTCCAGTTTACGTGTGTGACCAATTTTATTGAAAGAAAAAAAAATATTTATAATTCATGGTCAGAAGTTCTGAATCGTTCGCAGTTATTCATAATCATTAAAGAAACTCCAGATTCTGGAGTGTGTACATTAAATCTATTTGCATGTATTAAAGGAAATCCTTATTTTTAAATACCTATGTACATTAAACATTGCTGAGGAGGTAGTCAAATAAATCTCGGAATCTGCAGACAATGAAATAATAGCAGAGGATGAATCAATGAAGAGATAGACACAATGTTTTCTACTTTTTTTTTATAAAAAATGAGGAAATTGATTAAATGTTGTATAATTTAGAAAAATTATATGCAATTGATTTTGACATGGGCATTCACGTAAAAGCCTTAAATGATTATTATAAACTTTTATAGATGTGTGACATTCAATATCGAAATTATTTTTATTATTAATATATATATATAATAATTTGTTAATAGTATTCTGGAGTATAAAATATACATTACTTTTGTAATGATAGTTATATGTAAGAATAGAGAACAAGAATACTATTATTGTATTAAAAAAATGATTATTACTTATGTTAATAAGAAGTGTTTAAACCTATAAAACACAAAAATTATGGAACTTCTCATACATTTAGTGTAAGTTTTGCCTAACACAATTAAATTATTTTATTTCCTGGTTTTTAAAAAGTGGACCCCACGAAAAGAATATTTTTTGCAAAATATTTTAAGAACATGAAATGATTCATACAAAACTTCATTGCTCATCACTTAATCTTCTCTGATCAATTAGCACAAACTCATCATCTGTATCACTTGAAATATTTCGTTCTACTTCATCTTTGTTATTAATGCATATTTCTTTGGATAACTTTTTTTCTAAGAATTCATAAATTTTCTGATATTCGCTACAACATTGTAGTAAATTTTGTCGAAATTTCGAGGCTCTTTGAATATTTGGATCAATGTCTGTAATGGCATTTTCCAATCTTTTGACTAATTCAAGAGCTTTACAGAGATTTTCTGCAGTGAATGAATCTGTTTCTTTATAGTCACTATTACATTCATCACTAAGTTGGGATTCAGATTCAGGATCAATTAATTCAAAATTACCATCATCAGACTTGCTTAAAGTGTCAGAGTCTTCTTTTTCAAATTCTTTTGCTACAGCGATAACATTGGATATTCCTTCTTTTGTCGTTGCAACAGTAATGTCTGGTGCAACCACTTCTTGGCATACTGCTTTGTGACAAATATTTAGATTTGAATGTTTCACATCATTTAAAGCCGAAGCAATATTCTCAACATAATTCAAAATATTATTTTGTTTTGAATCTTCTGTACTTGTGAAAGATTCGTCATTTTTTAGTTTATGAAAAATATTACAGAGAATCCGTGTCACGTAACTAATTTTGAAGGTAGCTATTACACTTTGATCTAAAATTTGAGTCAAACTGTTTGTATTTGATTGTAATGACAAGACTAGTACTTTCACATTTGGATGCCGTAAGTTTAATGGGTGGCATAATATTTTATCTAATATTAATAGTATTTTGAAAGGAAGACCTTTACTTTTCATGTACTTTTCTGCTTCTACAACAAAACATTTGTGAAACCAATTGCAAAAGATCTCACGATTTATCCGTGCTTTTTTATTTTCCACCCAATGTATAGAAATACCATTTAAGTCTGTTTCTTTCATTCCTTGTGGTAAGACAGCTCGATTTACAAGCAAAGGTTTCATCAGGTAATCTCCCACTGCATTACAGCAAAGAAACAATGTTACACGATCTATGTTTGTATTAAAGCTACTAACACTTTGTACATTTTTTGTTACAGAAGTTCTGTCACAGTTCTTAATCCAAGAAAGTACTGCCTCATTTATATTAAACACCTGCTCCGGAGCATATCCATTTTCTTCAATCAGTTTTGTAACTACTGATGAAAACTCTTCAGAAGAAGTTTCCTTGAAGTTTTGATACCATCTGTTATTTCCAGAAAAAGTGTCCATTTTAGCAGCTGATGCAGCTTGTCTTTTTAGTTTGTTAAAAATACGTATAGCTTTTTCTCTACTCATTAAATTATTCATAGGTATCTTATTCCGCATGTTGTCAACCATCCAAATCATCAGTGATGTCTTCATATTTTCTACTTCAGGACTTGCTGTATATGATGAACACTGCGAACTTGATAATGTTCTAGAGGCCATGTCACTTAAAATACTTTTCTTCCTTTTAATGAGTTCGTTGGACATTTCTAGATTCAAAATACAATACAAATTATAAACAAATTAATACTAAACAATATTGTAAAAACGTTGCTTACTTACCGTATACTGAATAATATACTGTTGTTAAGTTTGATTAACAGTAACGTCTGAACGTTTAACACGTTAAAAGGTGGAGCCAATTTTGCTATGCTTTCTGTTCAGGCGATGTGCGGCGTACCGGCGCGGCGGCGATCAGATGAGTATTCAACGAGTAAACATTAGATACATGTTATACCCTAGCATAAACAGAAGACAACACATATGTACATGCGTATGTGTATTGTGGTAACGATTTTATTTCACTTTCTGTTTGGGCTATGGCTATAGCAGAGCTGTTCACAGCAGTTGCTTATACGAACAGCAATTTCGTTGCCTGGACAAACTCGGAATAACGACCTATGAACCACGCCCTTACGCGTAATATAGAAATCACGCACATTGTCGTATTGTCTGAAATCGATGACAATAAAAGAGATCGACTGTAAATTATGTGAAATAAAAAAATATTCACGCAATCCTAATCCTAAATTTACCCTAAATTTAGCCAACAAGCTACATTTTAGATAATGCTCTCTAGTTTATAAATCTACACAATTTTGTTAATTTTGCCATTCCAGTACTTGTTAGCTGTACCGAGAAGTATTTTTGAATGGAATTTTCTGCAATGAGAATTTTCTTCATTTGATATGACTTTTATTTTTAAAAATTTGAAAAACAAAGTTGAAATTTGCATCTATATTCCAAAATATCTAGAAGAAATGTTGATCTATAATTTGCTACAAAACTAGGAATACATATAAGGCTGCCCTTCTTGATCGTTGTCAACACAGCGGGAATTTAAAATACCATACCTGGATGATACTTTGATTCTATGGGAAACAATAGCGGAAGGATTCGTGCGTTTCGACCGGATATTAGCGGCTCTTAACGGGACAGATTTTCTATACATATACCTTTTCTTGTATTAGTTTGGAAACTATGAAACGAGCCTTTTCGTTTAATCTGTATTCAGCTGCGACGCCCGTTTCATAGTTTTCAACCTAATGTATACCTTTTCTTTAAAACCAACTTGGAATGTCTGGGTCCGTAAATTCTGGCTAAAGGCGTTCAATTAGGGGCAGTTAAAGTCAGCGCAGTTCGATGACGGTATCGGGTCATTACTGACAATAAAACCTTTTACATTTTATGATATATGAATTTAGCTAGGGTCAAATCTGACTGCCCGCTTTTCGACTGTAAAACACGCCTTCCGAGTTATTCTCGTAAATTTGTATCTTTTGAGTTATTCTTGTAAATATCTCTATCATGGACAATGTCTATTTTATAAACGACAATTTCTTGATGAGGAACTTATTACAAAGGAACGTATTACTTATTACTATCTTGAAGAAACCATAAATTTGACTTCGCGAGGATAATATTGCTTAGGGTGCTAGTTTTATTTATTATTATTTTATCTTTGTTTATGAAAACAAAAGGTTTGCTATAGTAGCTGCATATCTTTCTACCAACAATAATATAATGAATTTCGCACTCGTAATTTTCAATAAATAAATTTGAGTGGCTTGTCATGAAATTCATCGCTCTGTCCGAAATTACAACGCCTGAGTGCTTTTTCGGAGCAAGGCATGTGATACAACGATATATATATTTCTTTCGAATGTCGATACAATTTTGTATGTTAAAGTTTTGAAGAAACCGTTTTTGCCGCTGACATAGTTCATTATGGTGAAGCACCACTGTACATATTTCGAGGTCTCTTCTAAAAAAATTTTACTTACCTGGTGGCACCACCCGTGGTAAATTTCCTAAGTTACAAGTCAGTTTTACCGTTTATGGTTTCAGCAATTCAGTCCAGACATCCTAAATCTGTAATTTATAGTTTCAGTGATTTTGTCGCATTGGTAATTCCGAAATTTACTTCAGACAAATTAATTCAATAGATAATGATGTTTGTAACAGTACAACTAATCAAATATATTTTGCAATAGATGCTACAATTTGTCTTGCTCATTATATTAGAATATTGTACAGTCATTGCGTGAATGTAAAATAATATGAGTAAGGCAATAATGTGATCAAAATATTGTGAAAAATATTCTGCAATAATATATTTCATAACAATATTTTTCTGATAACTTCAGACATCAAAACAAAAAAAAATTGATGACGAAGTGTATTTGGCAATTCATTTCAGAGTGTTCATTTCTATGATAAAATGACAACAGTGGCGTGAATGATGCTGTCTTGACATAACCGGAATTGTTTGTTTTGTAACGAATTTTGATCATATTGCATCCTTAGATGTGCGAAATTCATAAAAATGTCTTTAGATCAGACTGTTTGTGAAGGTAAAAACAAAATTATTCATCGATATTAATGTTAAGATAATTTTATCACGTTCAATGAAACCACGTGAAATCGTGAAATAATGGCATAAGCGGCAAATAAGTTAAGATCTTTTGTAGGTTATTTTTATCTTTTTTTTATAATTATTTCCAGATCTAAAAGCATTTGAAAGGCGCCTTACTGAAGTGATTTCATGTTTGCAACCAGCTACTTTAAGGTGGAGAAGTACGTTTTTATCTTTTTCTGTACGTGCTATGCTTAAAAATTGATCATTGTAAACAAATCTTTGAAACAATAACAATAAACGCCTTTATTATACTAATTGTCTATCTATTGTTTCTATACTCAAATTTATGAAAAATTTATATAATTTACATAATCATATAATTAATATTACACTTCTTTTCCAGTACTTCTAGGATTTACTTCTGTTTGCACTGCTATTGGTGCATGGCATTGGTTGACAGACCCTAATACACCAGCTGTATCATTTACACAGAGTCTATGTAATCATCCATTTTTTGCAATTGCCAGTGTCATCTTAGGTAAATTGATTAAATGGAAATTGTGTTTTTCACAATATCTCTCATTAAAGAGTAGTGAAGTAATGTAAATAAATTAATTTATTACAGTGATATTATTTATGATGGGAGTCCACAGACGTGTAATAGCACCAAGCATTATAACTCAAAGGGCCAGAAGTGTGCTTGGCGATTTTAATATGAGCTGTGATGATACAGGAAAACTTATTCTTAAACCAACAAGACCGCCGCATCCACACGAAACTTAAAGATAAATGTATAAGATTTAGTTAATTCCTAAAGTGTTCATTTATACCTGAATTACTATGCAGGGTGTCCAGTACATAAAGAATGTATATATGAAGTGATTTTGATACCGAAGTAGCACTAAAAATATCTTATTTCTTATGCTTAGCATTTAAAAATATAATGTTATATTATCTTTCTAATTGTTACATGTTTATAGTTGTACATTTTATGTATATTCACTTTTAACACTCTATAAAATTAAATGATGTGAAAATATCTACTAAATAATTTAACAGTCATTTGTAAAGCAATGTCAGTAAATAGAATCATTATGGAACATTTTGAAGCAATAGTAATGCAGTAGATATTTATTGTGTATATGTATATTATATGTGCAGTAATATAATGCCCAAAATTGTACAAATTTTAATTGTGAGAGTGTTTTGTGAATATTACTTATTGTATATATTGTAATACAAAAGCCTAGAAATGTATACATGGAATATTGGGACAAATAATAGTTAACCTTCAATTAAATAAACGTACAATACAACTCTTGCCAAAAGTTCTTGCCAAGTGTTAGCACAAATCAAAATTTTTGTAAGATTCCATCATTCATTAAAATGTGTTGTACATATAATGTAATTGAGACTGTATCAATATAACGCTCGTATAAGCCATAATTACGCATTAAATAAGTGTAAAATGAAATCAATTAAAATGAATAAATTTAATTATATGAAATCTCAACATTAATATTTTAATGCGGCTTTTATTTCATTTATGATTTAATATGCACATATATACAATTTTTTAATTTTAGATGATACGCGAAAATAATAATTATACAAAGTAAATGTAAAATTCATGTCATAAATTTACGAAATATGTGATGGTTTTAAATGAGAGATACAAATTATAACGATCAAAACATTTATTCATATTAATATTTTGCATATTATTACAATTTCCGCAACGCACAATCACGCGATTTATTTCGTACAATATTACATATACAATGTTATTTACTTATGCAGACCAGTATTCTTCAAAAATTAAACTGCAGCGTTATGTTTTAAGATGTATTCCTCAGTCCCAAAGTTATATTACCTACAATATCTGTACATATGCAGAAGGAATAATTACCAAATATAAGTGCAATATTCTAAATACTGCTGGTCAGCAATAATTGGGCAATTTCCAGTATATGGGTATCTCTAACTGTGCACACACTTTTTATTTGCACAGTATATGTACTTTGTTACCTTGTGTGTATACATATTCTCTCTTTTCTGCGAGTTTCATATCATAAGGTTTCAGTACTTCCATTAGTAACTTTTTTGACAAATATGTCGATTTACATCATTTTACATTTGTAAGAACGATTTGTTTATTAAAACTCATTACATGTCTGTAGTTTATAATAGTTTCAATATGTGAGCACTATAATTAGAAATTATTTAATCCATTAAATAGATTTGTTTATTAGTACAAAATGAGCTTGCACTGAAATTTATTTTCTCTTTTAAGAGATTTACTTATAAAAATGAATATACAGTTATTTATTAATTTTATATTAGGAAATTAAAAACATTGAGTTGGCTAATCTATTATTAAAATAAAATGTCTGTGACTGTTACTGGCATTGTAATTCCTCAAATTTTGAAGTTGTTCATAATTAAATTCGTTGAATTTATTCATATCAATGAAGTGTTTCGTAAAATGATTTTATAATATGTTTATTTATCAATACTTCTCTTTTTCATGCTTTTTAATTAGATACGAGAAGTGTGATCAATATTTAATATATTAAATATTGAAAAGTAGAAAGTCATTATATAAGATATATTTCATCACAAAAACCAAGCTAACATAGCATGGTCGTATTTCTCTATGCATGGAACTCAATGATAATTCAATTATCGTGCTCTTCAAACTCACGTGCTAGTGCATAGAAAATAAATCACCCGCTGAAGGAAGAGGTGCCAAACCACCCGTAACATCAGGCAACTGAGTTAGATCAGGAAGATTAGAGATATGTGATTTCACTTCTGATCTAACTGCACACACCTTTTTTAGTTTCTCTTTATAGTCCTGCAAAATAAGATTTATAATATTAGTAGTACATTTGTGAATGATTTACAAATCGTTATTATAAAAACATTTAAAATCATACATCTAAAGTTGTTTGTGCTTGTTGAAGTAGTTGCCTTTGTGCTAAAGTGTAGTCTCTAAGCATGGTCAGTAATCTCCTTCTATCTTCCATTTCTGCTTGTAAACGTCCATTATAATCAGCTAACAATGCAGCAGCTTCATTTACAGCAACACTTAATTGATCTGCAGCTGCCCTGTCAGCTAAATTTGCAAGAAGCGATACTTCAGAAACTTCTGGTGGTAAAGATGCAATACGCTCTCTAACACCAGCGTCTGAGGATGCTGTGTTCTCCAAGTCCTGAAATGGAGAAGGCAATTTTAGTAATCACCTTCAACTGTTCCATGTTTGAGGCACTTATTTATAATTTTTTACATGACCCATTTAGGTAAAACTTGGATGAGAACAATGCAAATTTAATTTTATAAAAACATTGATTTTCTTAAATAATAGTAATAATTACTTATGAAATAATAAATCAACTACATATTTGTTACTTTAAACTAAAATTAATGGAACAACTTTTACTACTACAGAAAAATGATAAAATTATGAAATAAAATAAACAGAAACACATTTGTAACGAAGTGAAAATAAAATTAATGACTACAAATAGAATAAAATCACAATTGGGGGTGGATATATCAAACTGTGAATGTGCTTGCCAATATGCCTTATGGATTCAACATATATTTTTCTATGTATAAGATAGTTTATTGCTAACGATACATATTCCGTATGTTTGTTCTGTTTATAAGAGGTATTAACCATTAATGCCTTGATGAGTTCCTCTGTTTCTGGTGGATCTCCAGCTGGAGTACGTGGACTTAACGTAACATGTAGCTCTTTGGTTCCATCTACTTCAATTTCAGTCTCTGATTTCTTTCTCTCCTTCTTCTCTTTCTGTAAAAAGTAGCAAACATTTACCATTAAATAACAATGCTGAGTTCTATTTAACGTTTAATTTATCAGCATATCAAATCTTTAGTTACCTTTATTTTTTCTACATCATTTTTAAATTTCTTTTTTGGAGGTGGAGTTCCTGGATCTTTTGCTGTGTCTACAAAAGCTGTCTTAAATTCTGCAATTTGTGCTTTATCGTAAACACCTCTTTCTTCCCAAATTTGAAGTAATCTGTTTAACCTTTCCCTTGTTTTTTCATCAAAGCTTTTCATGTGTTCGAAAGCTTTAGGTAACACTGTTTCAAACTCCTTCCCAAATTCTGGTCCCTTCTTTTTACTGTTCTGAATGACATCATTTGCCAGATACATGAACATTAACTTGCGATTATCCTTTACTGAAAAATAGATTAATAGAAGTAACATTTAATAAAATGATATACAAAATATGAATTTGAATCATAGTAAAAGAAAATGTACCTTAATATATCATATTTTAAGAAGTTTTAAAACATACTGATTTTCAGTTTATTTATGCTGAAATTCAATTTATAATGATTTATAATAAAAATACGCAATAACGAGCATGTTCAAATTATGTTGTTAATTTATGTGAAATCAGAAAGGATTTTAATTCTGCCTTATGAGGGAATTAATGACGAAAACAGATAACTGAGGCATCTCCTATCATTAAATATTACCATGACTATTTATATAAACAAAAACACGTTACAGTCATACATAAAGACAAACTATAGAATTGAATAAATTCTAAAATTAAAATTTGATATAAATACAATAAATTTTTATTTTAGCACATGTCTATTGGTAATGCAAACATAACATTATAGTAGATATATTTCGAGAAGTATGTCTACAATCGTGTAGAGAGAATTAACTTACGAGTTAACCTAGAAATTTGAACAAATGATGTCTGAAAATCACTTTATCGCAAATCCCGTTCAAAATCAGACTATGGCTAAATAGTGTTCACGACAGACAATTTTAAATGTAAGACTCGTAAGTAGAGGTGTACTTACGATAATCCTCACGTACCTTTACACATCTCTTTAAACCAGATTTTCACGATGGTCGGATGATGTTTTCTGTGATGAATTAACCAAAGAGAAAGTGTTTGAATACTTTGTTGAGAAGGATTTAAGTCCATTAACCTTTTCACAAGTGCACTTTCTGTAAACCCTGTCATTTCTAAATTCTAGCGTTATTTCGTCAGTAACGAATATATAAAACCCACCGTACCCCAACTCACGAGCCGCACAACTGTACAGCATACGCTCAACAGCTGAAATACAAACATGAACCGCATATACAATAAAACGCTGCGGTCTACTGCATATTATTTCCGGCATCCCTTTGCATACGCCATCTACTGCGAACATTTACGACTACGTTGCATTGTGTTGTCGATGTACAAATTTACGATCTAAGTTTATGATCAGTGTTTGTGATCATTGTAATCAGAAAATTGTATTACCGTGTATAAAGTTGAGCAATATTTATCGCAATTAAGGATTGACAACTGCAACTGAAACATTTGATTATCAATTCAATAATTAAATATTTGATTTAACCTGTGCATAATCAAATGTGATTAAATAAAGTATAGCCACTTAATCAATTTGAATTAATGATTGAAATACTTATTCAATCGTCAATTGGATAATGATTAATTAATAAAATTCCCTAAATCGTGCAATACATATCTAAATACACGCCTATTGATACCTATTTCATATAAATATATTTTTATCATTTTATCATTTTATAATTGTAATTTATAAGTTTATCAAAGCAATAAGTGGTGTGTCAACATAATTGTGACGTCAGTTACTGACGACTGATTTTATTAATTGATTCAATATGTCGCAATATTTATGATCCATTTTTTTATCGTAAGCATTAATTAGACTTGATAAGATACATATTTTAGTAAATTATGTAATGGATAATTCTGGTTGCATTTTTGATGAGTTCATTTTACAATATTTATCCATAATATTTGTACATTTACATAATCATACATATGTATACAAGCACGATGTTACAAGGCTATACAGTAGTTTTATTATTGAATATATCTGACGAAGTTGAAACTATGCTTGAATGACAATAACATTCTAAATTCAACTTAAGGAAATTATTAAACGAATTGTTGAAATAGTACGCAACACCAATGTTTGCAGACTAAATAGAACCATGCGTCACCGAGTAAAATGATCGAAGTTCTACTCTATCGGCTGCACAGTTCATGGTATGCATTCAGGTTGCTGCATTTTGGTGAACAGAGTGCAGTAGTGATTCCCAGGGATCAGTGCATGGATCGTATTTGATTTGGGGGGGGGAGGGTGAGAAGGGATTATGTATCGCTGAGTTCGTTCTTCGTACCTGGTAATTCGTATTTCGTGTTTCGTTGCGCGTAAGACTCGTGCGATCCTCGAACGAGGCACATCGTAATGGCCGCGACCTGACTTGGGTAGCGTGCATGCGAACTACCGTGTTCGCGTTACGTGAAGCAGACGATCGAGAAAGGGGGCGAAGTAAGACGAAAACGAGAAACAGAAAGATACGTCGGGGTTTAGGGTTACGCGATTTCGGTGTCGCCGCGAGTGCGTGTGGTGGTGGGCGAGGCGTGATCACAGAACGGGAGTCTCGAGGACGAAGAGCCATGAGTGAGGATCGTAGTGAAGAAGATCCTATAATGGATCTTTGGTACAGCAACTGGGAACAACAATGTGTCGAGGCGTTAGAGGCAGAGCCGGATTACGAAACTCAGCTGCACAACGAAAAAGAACTCTATTCTCAGCAGATGTGGACAAGTTTTCAGACGACGGCGTCGGCCATCGCCCAGCTGTACAAAGGCGAGCTAACATCACGATAACACTGACGGTCATTCGTATCCTCCCCTTGTCTCGTCTACGAGGCAAGCCTCGAGGACTATGAGCAGCGAGACGTCTCGTACTCCTTGTGGTTACCATTTTGCGTGACATCCATTTTGTGCGACGTATGAGACGATATGCCACTGTTCTCGCTTCTCGTTTGCTTCGATTTCCTTTTTTCGCCGCATATGCATATCGATCTGATCGTGTAACCAGTTCCTGAAAGGCTTTGCTCTTTTACAGATCGTACGCAGGGTGTCTCTCTATGGTTACCCTTCCAGACTGCCGCAGGTACCGTCACGTCGTTGTACAAAGGTGCGTGCACTTCTTTGGTCTATCTTGTCAACAATGCGAGCAAGATAAACCTTTATTTTCTTTCTTTCTCTTGTGCTCGGCACGGTTTCCCTCGTCCTCTCTCTCTCTCTTTCTGTGTGTGTGTGTGTTTCTTCCTTCTTCTTTTCAATATAGTCCTTTCTCCGTCGTTTTTCCCCTTCCTCTCGTTCCTCACCCCCGCTATTCGGTCATCTTTTTGTGCAGCCGTCACTCACTCGCACACATGGATGATGTGTCTGCATATAGGTGTGCGTCAGAATGCTTTGCACAGCTGACCAATGCTGAAGGTCAGCTGTTAATTGATGCGAACTTTTAAGGCTATTACGAATATTTATAGAAAAGAGAAATAAACCCTTGTCATTTTTCGGTGATTATGTTATCGTTTCATATGTAGAGGCAAATTTTCCGTAGATAAACTAGATAAAATTATTTATCAATCACTGCTACTTCTGAATTCACTGATTCACGCTGTGTTTGTTTTAGCATGTGTGCTAACATTACAATTTATATATCACTGCTTAGTTTATGGGTAAAAGTGAATATTGGTACCAGAATTTCTTATTTTAAATATCGTTTCAATTGTTAAAGCCTTTAATAACAAGTAATTATAACAACAATGACATTTTTGTGTAGTAATTTTTGCAAGTGATTTTCGATTTTATGTTGCTAGACACATTTTATCCATTTTGATTACAGAAGTTCATTTGATACATTTTGTTTGCTTCTATTGATGTTGCATCCCATATATTTAGTTATTTATTACATTTAGGTATTTAATTATTTAGTGCATGTAGATATTTAGTTATTAATACCAATATATTAACATTTATAAATTATAACAGCTACATATGACAGGATAGTTATATTCTTTTTACAAGCTAATAATTGTTTCCACAACGAATACAAGTATTATTTCAATGTTTATGTTATTCATATAGTTGCTTATAATTTTGATCCTACATGTAATAAATATTTCAACAGATTCAGTGGACAGCATGCGCCGGTGCAGTGAACTAGGTGTAGAAATGGGTCGACAAAAACGTAGTAAAGAAATAATGAATTGGGCTAGAAAAAAAAGGCGTATGATTCGTAGGGAAGACCTTTTAGCATATCTTGCTGGGAAACCACCTCCTCCCCGACCGCATTCTCATAGGTAAATATTTTATTGAGTTACTTACAACTTAATTAAAAATATTTATAGCTTCTATGTAAAGCCACTTCAGTTGGGAAGTCAAAGTTCTTTTTGTGTAATTCATTCTATGTAAAATTTAAATGTCCTTTGTTTTTTTCGACATTAATGCAACAATTTCTTTTATCAGGTTTGGTTTGATGACATAGAATGCACGTATAATATGACTACAGACTTATAGGTAGACAAACACAATATAAATTAAACATTATCATTACTTCCAGGAGTTCGCCAAAACCAAGAATGATGGTGTGTGGTTCTCCCCCTTCACAAAGTTCAACACCAAGTATGGTTGTTGCGCCCACATCAACAGTTGGAAATGATCCTGATCCTGAATTACACACGTTTAGGGAAGCAATTGCATTATCTGGTAAGAATAATTTTTCATTAATGCTAAATCGAATTGCCGACATTAACTACAGACTTATTTTTATACTTTATATATTATTAATCTGTAGTATCACAGAGTTATTTTGGATAACACTTGAATTTTAAACTTTTGTTTACAACAATTTATGCTGTATAAGGTTTTGTCTTGAACTAATTGAGATGTTTTGATAATTGGATAGGTTCACCAATGTCTAGGCGTACCGGAAGGCAAGCCGAATTATCGGCATTTATTAGTAGCGAATTTGCTCGACATCACAAACGGCCTGCTTCGCATGATGTGGATATGGGATCTCCCACGCACAAACGTTCGCGTTTCATGTAACAGCACGCGATATGTAAAGTAACCTCACTCCCTTGTTCCCCATTAATTAATCAATTGATCAATTAGTTATTAACGGTTCATCTCCCCCAACATAGTTCCCGATTAAACATAATCATTTCAAGAAGATGGCAATGATTTGCGTTGCCATGTAAAACGTATTCATATATTTTGAATATTTCGTATTAATTGTCGAGTTTTTCCTTAACTGTCGACGAAGTGTCACAAAGGCGCAACAAGGCGAATTGTTCGGTTACAAAGTAGTCATTCTGAGGCAAAATTTACTGTATCATTGTTTAGGGATATCGTAGCACGAGTATGTTTAAAGTTGGGACACTTGAAAATTAATACTGTGCGTGGTAAAATCTTGTTTTGAAATTATTTATTTATTTATATAAGAACGAGATAATGGTAACGTATTTGAAAATATCATTCGAAGTGCCCATACGGAGTGAATGTCATCGTTATCTGTACAAGAAATCTGTATACATGATCTCTTAATTCATTGATTTGTAAACTGACAAGAGGATTTGTGCGAATTGTAGTTCTGATATTCTAATCAAAATCTTTTGTACTATTGGGGGAGGAGAGGATACCTAAAACAATCCTACAAAGTAGTACGGCGTACCATTTTTTGGTTTTTGCGGTAGAGACGATTAAAGATGTGAAAATCTTTGCCGTTGAACAATAACTGTGTAAGATAAATTGTCACTTAAAATGTAGAAACGCAGCTAGCGAAAATCTTGTTTTGTTTCTGCTTGGGAACAAGTAAACTGTTTCCCTCTATGTTATTATTTTTATAGAATATTATACAGTATTATAATATATTTTATTAAAAAAAATAAAATAATGAAGGAAATTAGTTGTTAAAGTTTTTGTAATTTTTTTATATTTGTGAAAAGAAGGTTAAACATTCGTCAATAATATAGTGAATAGAAGCGTGAAATGTTTTCTAAAAGCCATCGTTGTTTTCTACAATCCCCTATTTTATTGTATAAGTATTTTCTTAGTAATTAAATGTAGAGAAAATATTAACGATGGAATTGAAAAAAAGCTCATTGAACTAGAGATTTCAGCTGAACCAAAAATGAAAGAGAAGTTTTCCAAAGATTTTCAGTTTTCCATGAAGATAGGACAAAGGGACGCCTTACTTTTTTGTAATGAAAAATGTGATTAAATTATCAAGATTACAGTTCCTACTGTATTCCTCCTTGTAAATTTATTAAAATTTGTCAGTTGTATTATAAAATCTTGATAGCCGCAATCGACATGTTATACACATTGGAAATGTGTATGTTAAATTTAGCAGCTATCAATCTCATGAATTTTGCTGATAACTTCGCGGTGTACTATAACCACGTTCCAAAGGAATGTTCAACAAATGATATGTTGATCTAATATTTTCTGATTACGTGTCCATAATTGTAACCGTATGATGAAATTGGGGACAAGGAGATGTTTGTAGAATATTCTTTAATAATCCAAAGGATTGCTTAGCCCTCTGATTATAATATTGTTACGATTATTATGTGAACATAAGTAATTGATATTTGGAGGCTAATATCAATAGAAGAAAAGATCATTTTATACGGATTTTGTTGGCAATGAAAAGGAATGATGAAAGATCAGAGATAGGATTAACAAATTAATAAAAACACGATCAAAAAAAAAAAAAATAAACTAAAGAAATGCGAATGATGAATTATCCGGTTTATCTAGTTTTGTAAATTCTACTCTTCAACCGCGGAAGAGAAATTTTCCGTTGTACGACCTCTATGTGTAGAGTAACTATAAAAAAAAGGAAACTGTCTTTTGGATAATATATTTAATTTGTTCTGTACTCCTTCGTTTGTAATTTTGTATCTGCTTTATATGTATTCGTGTGCGATCTATCGGAAGGAATCGAGAAAGATTTTATTTGCTGCACCGTTTTCTTTTTTCCACGTCATGACATTCACGCCAAAGTTTTAATTAATATGTGAAGTCGAGCTTGGAAGCGCGAGATTTGACGAGGACGTTAAACAAAGAAAGAAACATGAAGAGTGATGTCTAACCTTTTCCATGTGTCGCGGGTGCTCATAATTGTATAACTACCGGTAAAATTCTTAAATAGATTTCGTGTAGTTATAAATCTTAAGCGAGCTAGGATAAGCGATGCTTATATCAAACAAGGAGCGATAAATGGAATTAACGGATTGGTGGGAAGGAACCCGTGTGAGTAGTTTCTTCCAATCTCGGTATCCGATGTCAATTGGGTAGCCATGGAGAACTTCATGGTATTTTAGAGTTGATTTATTTCTTATGACATATACAGGGTGTCATGTAAACCAGTGGTACGATCGTGGAGAGATTGCTGCCATATGAAAAATTACTTAGAAAACGTAGAACAACATTTTTCATGGAAACTCTCAATTGTATGAGAGTTGTATAAATGATTACAAGGCCATTGTATACGCGGAAATGAGTCGGAAATGTGAAATAAAACTTTTATTCTGCTTTCGACTTGTCTCTTTCATATGGGATCATTCTGTTTCCGGTAGTACCAGCTGCGGATCACTCTCTATGCTTATGGGCAAAGGGCTGTACAGTCGTGTTGAAATGTGCCTCGATGCAAGGTCGACGCGCAGAGAGAGACAGTGCAATGCAAAGGGATCTACTTTTCCACGACTGCTAATATGGACCTAATCGATACGCGCGAACTTTCCGTCTTCGGCGTGGCCATTGTCGGCGAGACACGGCAGCTCTTTGCTTCGTATGCATTGCATGTGCCTGTGTATGCATCCGCGCATACCAGATCATATGTGTATAAATAAACATGCATATTTCATAAGAAGAAGCATTATGTTCAAAGACTTGTATCGGAGCGATCTAGTAACTACTTTTTTAAGATCACTGTAAATGTATGCTGTTTTTAGGCATCGTATCCCCATTACAGCTTCCATCTGAATCTCGAATGGTGTCGCTTGCAAGGAATTTCGGGGCTGTTTTGTCGCACGAATACCCGCTGGTAAATTTATTTAAGGACGAAAACAAATTGATTTTCTTATTCCACACGTGTCTCGAATTTCCTTCCTCGCGTCTGCGTTTCGGAGAGTCACTTGGAAGCGAACTTGTTTTTTTTTTGTTTTGGTTTTTATTTTCTCAACATTGTTTGAGCACTGTTCCGGATATGAGAAAATGAAGTTGTTGTTCACTTGTAAATATAGCGTATGTTCATAACGATAACGATAAATAATAGCTTTAGGGGTATTGATAATATTATTATCATTATTGATATTGACAACTATGCGATAGCTTTAATAATATTTATCGTATAATCGGCAGTTAATAAAACTCCAAGGACTCCACTTGACTCTACTTTCCTGACCAGTTAGGTAACGCAGGGTCATGTTTCTGAAAGTTCCATTCCAACGAATTGTAAATTAACAGTACCGAGGGGTATCTTTGTACGTGTGAAATTTAATCGTGCAGCTTGTTTCCAGGTTTCATTTTTCACAATACGTTCTCGAATTTCCGTGATGTTTCTTTTAAAAGTCTAATTTGAAAGAACGACAAAAGATGTTAGTACTCTAATCGTCGTTGTCTCGTGGATCGTTGCTTTTTTTCGATGACAACTGTTTCGTACAAAGGTAGCTCTTAACAGAAATGAATACATAGGAGGAAGTGACACACTGAAGATGCCATACTTAGCAATATCTTATCGATAAGGAAAAGCATACTTGATGATGGAACATCGAGTTATTTTGTACAGACACTGTCGATTTTGTTTTTTGTTTCTGTCAGTGGAAGGAGACGCGCGTTTCTCTGGTTTATCGAAACTGTTTAGGCTCGCGGTCCGTAAGGTAGACGACCGATAGTTCGCAGAATCGAATCGGCGATTTTTAATTATTGGATCGAATGTTCGCGCGAGATTCTCGCCGCTGTAATCGGCATTTTCCCATGTTGCATAATGCAATACTAAAAGACCGTGCACATTAGACGACACTTGGAGGACAACAAATAAAATTCTCCCACGTGTATAGTGAGCTTTCCCTTTCTCGTGGGAAATGTTAATCTTATTAATTATAATCTGTGCTGTGCCTCGTGCCGAAACGAAGTATTCTCTCCGTCGACTTGTAAACAGCGATCGCGATCGTTGTGCTCGGTCGAATAAAATCACGAACGCTTTAGTTTAAAATAACAAACAGACAAACACAACAAAACAAAAAAAAAAGAAGAAGAAGAAAACTTATATCTATTTAATAATAAAAGATTCCGCGTACAATAACTGTTCGTTTTAAGCGAGTCTTTCTTTTTCTCTCGAGATTATATAAGTTGATGTAGGAAAGTGTACACCGAATAGAACGTCTTTCATAAGGGACTTTTAGATGTTAAATTAAAAGAAAAAAAGAAGAATAATTGTTATTTTTTAAAATATCAATGACTTCCGTCTTTTTTTTCTAAAGGGATGCGTGATTCGTACTCGCTGCCAAAAGAAGTTTCCAATAATAATGAAGTTGCCATTACGCAAGAAACACCGACTGTTCTATATAATTTGTATAGAGGTAGACCAATACGAGAAAAACAAAAAACGATAGCTTATAGGGCTCTGTAATTAATCGATTAATTGTAAATGGCGACGATAAATTTAAAACGTTTTTATATTAAGGAATCGATAGCTCGCTAGATTTAAAAGTTGGATCGGACGAAATTGGTCGGCGATCGCTGTATTTATGACGCATTAATCGATTAATCGTGCAGCCTTAGTATATGGGATCGCAAGGAATCACTTCTGTATCATATCTTTTTCACAGTAAATGTAGTTCGTACGCTGGTCATAACAGGTGCGTAAGAACGTGTGTGTACGTGGTTCACAAAAAAGAAAAAAAAAATATTAAAAAATAATACGTGGCGCCGTGAAACATTTTTCTACGAGCCGTTCTGTTTTTATTCTGATGCACATTTAATCGCAAAACACGTCGTACCCTTGTCTCCCAACAAACGTACTACCATACTATAATAATTGCACGTACGTAAAAAAAAAAAAAGAGTCGTGATATGACACAAAAATGTTTATGTTCGCGGTGAGAGCGAGAAATGGTGCTGTTATTTTTTGCGAACATAAGGAGCTTCTATATTTTTGCGTCTCTTGTTTGTAAGATAATCATTTACAAATAAAATTACGATGAAAACATTATTCGAATGTTAATGTCTTAATTCGCATGCGTAACGTACTTCACGATGATTAAGAATAAGAATAGCAACACAGATCTTTTATACAAGATCACCGTATATTTACACGATTTTTATTTCCTTCGCATTCGATTTGTACAATTCGTATAAAAATCCTTTCGCTTACACAATGAACGAACGATCTCCGAAGATGAATTAACAATTTCTTTCCTTTGCTCTCTGTTCAAAGGATACGCATTTCTCCTCCGTTGACATTTACACTTTCATTTACATTTATAAGTTTAACGGCAAGTATGTTCTACTTGATAAAGGCACCATAAGTAGTACCAGAGATAAGGCTAATCGCGGTTTTACACAAAATAGCCTGGTTATTATTTAATACTTCAACGTCCTCTTCACTTGCCGCATTTTTATGGCGACGACTATTCGAGCCTTTCGGGACAATTTTATAATTCGGAAAATCTATGCCGAATAGTGCTCTACGTTATACATACTCGCTGTTTGCATAGTAATCGAAAGCCAATCGATTCGTTTGTGCACAGGAATTTTCGCCACGCGGAACCAACCCTCTTTAGCACTGTTACTACAACGTATATAGGAATACACCTGTAACTCTTTCTTTAATACTTATGTACAATACGTGTTTTTATATCAAAACATGTTTTCATGTTGTTTCATTAGGCACTTGAGAGCTTATTGGGCAAGATAAAAATACTTCTTCGAAAGAGCGTAGAAAAACTTTACAATCTGCTGTCTTTGATGACGTTCTCGGGGGCGTTCAATGCCTTCTTCCGGTTCGCGATCGCGTTCATCAGTTTCCTTTTAGGGCCGAGGGGTAGTTTGAGGGCCGCGATGTCAGCCTCGGTGAGCAACATCAACGCCTCCAGGTCGATCTGTTCCGACTCTAAAACCGGATGCGTAGACGACAGATTATTGGCAACTAAGAATCTCTGCAACGGTGTCCATTCTTCGTCAGTTTCCTCCTCGTCCTCCTCCTCCTCCTCTTCTTCTGTAAGAACGATCGTGACGTTATTGTTTCGTAGCCGATGTAAAGAACACGACGCCGAGTCGTTCATTGTACATACAGTTGTACGAACCGATTAATTATTGTACAATAAAAATGTCGATCTACAAAGATCGGGGCTCTACCTGAGAGTAAATCGTCGTCCCACATGCTTTGCCTGCGAGCCAGGCTACCTGCGCTTCCTATGCTGATCTCCTCGTTGTGCCCATTAGAGCTGCCTCTGTGGCCATTTATGGACCCGTTTACAGAACCATTCAGGCACGAGTTACCGTTTTGCTGATGCGAGTCCATTTGCGTGACAGGTATGTTTTCGAATGTAGTTGTTATCTAAGGATTTAAAAAGATCGTATAAAAGGCTGTATATTATGCTTCCTGTTAAATGTCGGAAAAAGATTTTAGGAGAATAAAGAAGAGACTCAGAGAGAGCGAGAGAGAGAGAGAGAGGCATTAGCGTAAGAAACGAGTCGTAACACGAGATTCCACCAATTAAACTAACATTTTATTTTCTTTGATTGAAACGATCGTTGCGTCTTAACGACTTTGTCATCCTTTACGCGAGAAGTAACAGCTTAGGCATCGGTTTCATCAGATTATCACAATTTCTACGAAGTAATTAGTGTTACGGGCGATGACAGCGCGGAACAATTAGTGTGCATATAGCTGTATGCACGTTCTGACGAGTGCAACGCGAAGATTAGATAGGTAATCAATATTGCACCTTCAAGACTGTATCGCGTTAATCGTAACCTCCTTATGCTTTTAACGTTGATAATGACAATAATTTTTGCTGATGTATTATGGATGTATTAATACGGGTAGTGGTGTCTAAGTACTGCGTGCTTAGCAGCCTTGAGCAATCAGTTGATTCAACAACTATATTAAGTGCTCCGGTGCTCGAATAATTACAAATGAATGGATTCTACGCGTAACTGTTTTATGAACGGTTTCGCAAAACCGTTTACGTGCACCAAGTTCTGCTGAACCAGGCACCTTCGAAAACTTCCGAACACGTCGTTCACGTTAGCAGAATATAATACACACAGTTGTTATAATGCGATCGTAATAATGAAGGTTATCGCAACGCGAATTCCGTAGTTCTGCTGTTCTTTTTTGATATGTTACATATTTTATTTTGATTTAATATATCGTTTTTCTTTTTGTTAGCACAGCAAGAAACGATGTTAATTACATGAGGAAAAATAGTGAGAAATAAATGAAACAATGGAGAAATAATAATTAAGCGAATACTTCAGTTTGTTATAAAAAAATCAAAGGATATGCTCTGTTATTTATATTAAAGATTAGTTTTCAGAGAAAAATTAGAAACGAAAGTGTCTGAATTATTTTTTAAGAAGAAAAATTGTCTTGTTCGTTATAATTTCAATTTAACGAAAAAATCATACGTCGAATTTTAAGACAGTGTTATTTTGAAAGTTGGTATACAGAAAACTTGAAAGGGTTGATCTTTCTTTTCTCATCAGTGTAAAACAAAACATTTTTGCCAACTTTAAAATTTCTTAAATTTTTAGGAACAAAATTATTTTTTAATACTCGCCCGTGTTTAAGGTTCATGTGCATAAACTTACTGCTCTTCTAAACGCGACTGATCCAAAACCGGGCCGATTGAAGATGCTTGCAGGCTCTTGCAAGAAGGCCGTATCTCTGATGTCATTTATTTCCTCTTCGTCTTCCTGATCTATGTCTTCGTCATAAGCACGATCGCCTAAAAGGTCGGGCGTGCTTTGCGCTTTACTCAACGTGCCCCAGACATCCGAGATTTTCCCTCTTCTCCCCATCTGCTGGGCTTGCGTTTCATAGGTTCCTACGTACATCACTTCGGAGTCCCTTCTGAGGCCGGTGAGACTACGAATTGACTTCTTTCCGTTTACCTCGATCTAAAAAACGTAACACATCCAAACATTTATTGTAACAAAATTGATCATAAAGTTTCTACAGTTGTTACAAAAGCTGGTGTCATTTTTCAAAATTTATACAATGGATAGGAGAAATATTAAGTTCATAAAATTGTTCTTCTGAAAATGGGAGAACTGCAAGGTTACCATGATACAATTTGCATCGCTTATAAATATTAAATTAACGTTTTACTTTTTTCAAAAATGGAGAAAAATAAATCGTTTTTGCTTGATAACCAAGAAAAAGAAGATACAAACTTATGTTAATAATTTTGTTTCTTATGCTTTCATTGTTTCATGTCTTGCATATTTTCGCAGAATATAAATTAGTATAAGAGGGTTAAATAGAAGAAAATAAAACAAAAAATTATTATAATAATTTCAGAAGATGATGGAGTTTGTATTATCGCGAATAACACAAATGATTATTATCAGACAGTAATATTTATCATATTCACAATTGTAGTTTTGTTATATTCGGTTAAAATTCTGTTACACTTTATATTCAATATTTATAAATTTCGATGAAATAAGAAAGTATCCCAAGTAAATTGGCTCGATCGACGCGGAACATATACGTTCGGAATTATGCCAAGGAAATAATGGTCATAGAAGAAAGTATAATTTTACGCGTCTTACCTCTACAACTTTAAAATCGTCGACAGCCTTTCTTGCTAAAGCTTTTCTGCATACTGCGCTGCCATGTTTCTTGGCGGTGGTGCCGACGATGTCGCTGAACGTCGGTGAAGGCTTCACGCGACCTTTGAAGGTCAATATACTGGGTTTGTAAGGTAGAATACCAGTTTCATTCACTGTAGCTAACTCCAATTTCGTCCGGTCTTTCGATAACTTCTTCTGCTCCTTTTCTGCTCTGATTTCCGCCATTTTCTGCCTCTTTATGTATTCTTTCAACCTGTTCACGGAACCAGTACAATTGAATATTATAAATTCGAAAATCCTCGATTCCAAACGAAAATCATTTCTGTCCGGAATTTCTAATAAACATGATGCGACGATCAAAAGTGCAAATGTGTAATCGTAAAATATTTATTTGGAGATCTCGTGACTGATTTAATAAAACTTTGATTAGTCCTTTATTATAATAGTATTTTAAAAATGTATTTTACTCAAACGATATCATGTTTGATGGTTACGTGAGTTATGGTATAGTAAGCAGCATTCACGTTATGAATGAGACAAATGGGATTTCACCAATTTTGCAATTATTGTAAAATAAGGAAGCAAAACAAAGCCACGTCTATTAGGTAAAAGAAAGTTATGTTCCCTCGATAAAGATGTCTACATAAACTAAGCAGAAAATATAAATGCGTATTTTAAATCAATATAAAAGTTATGTTATTAAACTATTCCTCCTGCAAAGTCTTAAAATATTTTATACAGATTCTTTAGAATTTTAATATTAAAAACTCTACTATATTGCTTCTGAACTATACTATATACTATCCTACATTCTACGTATATAATCGGCTGATTTTCATTCACACTTTTGTCCCTCGCATCACACCTATTTCCCATTCACAGAAATACCTTTTCTCAGCATCTTTCTCAGCCTTCTCACGAAGTATTCGACTTTTCTTGCGATTGTTCAGCTCTTGATCAGCCTGTGCCAAATCTAGAAATTGTAGGATCATCTCCCTCCCGTTTATGGCAGCTAAGTCTCTGGCGGAGTGTCTGTCGATGTCTAGGGACCAAATATTACAACCGAACTTCGCGAGGAACTTCACGCAATATTCGTGGCCCCTCGCCGCTGCTAGATGAAGGGCCGTGTTACCGAAATAGTCGCTTTTGTCGGGGTCGCCCCTACGAATAGAATCGTTAAACAATAAATGAATCGCGCCCTTGGTAGTTTCCTGTATCGCGTGGCCGTTTACATTTTATCGTTACTTTATCCATCCACTGGCTTAACTAACAGGCGTTGGCCCACAAATTACTTGGCCTTATTTAATTAATTAATAGCTTATGTTCTTAGTCGCGGTCTGACGAATGTTTAATAGCTGAATATTTAATACCTATTTAATAAGAGGCATTTATGATAAAAATGTCTAGCTCAAATGGCAAACGATAAAGATAATAGAATTTTTATATCTCTCAATAATTTTAATAGTTTTTATAATATTATACGTGTATTCTGCTGAGTATAAAGTTTGGTAAATTTAGACATTATTGTTGATAATTATGGAGTATGTTGGTAACGGAGGGGATGGCCGTATCCTGTCATACGAGCGGAACAAAGTTCCGGAAGGATAGGAGGTCTTGTATCGAGTTTCCATTGCATGTTGACCACACTGAAGCCAACCGAACGACATCTGATCTTGTGCACAATAGGGCACGTGCGGTCTTTCAGCTTTTATATCGTTCTTTACAGACCATCAGCGATCGTGTATGCTGTTACTCCAGGCATGTACTACTTAATTTATTTTTATTGAACTGATAAACAACTCGGCAAACACGTTATGAATTTAATATATTTACGGCATACTTTTCGAAGAATCGCGCAGCGAGCAACAATGATACTAAACCAGTAAACTCGAACATTTAATTCACCTTTATTTATCATTATTATCAAAAAGTATATTTCACACACTGTTTATTTAACGATAGTTTCGAAAGAATGTTATTTTACTAGAAAGAGTTTTAATTTATTCGATAATAGGTTTACTCTTGATAATATTGAATTTTGATTACTACACATGCTTAGCATATCTGCTACTAAATTGTCCATGCATGGCCATTGATCTTTTTTTTCAGTTTAAATTAGAAAGTCATCGAAAATAACGAGCTTCTTTGTACTTGTAACAAAATGTAATGCTAATCATTATACTGTCGACTTTCATGCGATCTACGCTTTCGAGAATAGAAGAATTTCGATTTTATTTGTAACACATCTTATAATTAGTAAACTCATTACATAGTTCTCATGAAATGAAATATAAAAATGAGAATTTGTACATAGATTCACAGTATAATAATTATAGCATTTCGGTTTTCACTTTGATTGATATATGCCTGCTCAGAAAATATCAAAAAAGTCTTGCCCCCTTTACAGATATTCGAAATTCGTGGAATGCACGCGAATAATGTCAATGTCGTCTACTCTTTTTTATTTTCTCGTTCGACCGACGCGTCGTTAACCATTTTCTATGCGTGTAACTCTATCGGAGAGTGTCGATATTCTCGAATGAATTAAACGCGACTCGCTCGCACAGAAATTCCTTGTTCCCCTAGGCCCTTCCGCTCTGTCCCCCTGCCCGATGTTTTGTTGCGTTCGTGTTCGATTGTTTCTCATCGGTGCTCACTTGGCCGCAATTTCCGCCGGTGGGGTCGATAGATGCCAGATTATAACCTTCGTTTCCGGTTTCGCGCATCTGTTATATCGTCAAACACGAGGCTCGCGCTTACGTATCGAGGTAAACGCGTTTATCGGACGGACGAAATATAATGGCCGGAGCGCGACGGATTATGAACAAACCTTCGCGTTTAAAAATAATCGCCGTTCCACCGTCGGATGCAACTCTTTCGGCGTCCCGTGGATGTCATCCGCGCGCGGCATTGTTCGAACCGTCGTGTTCAGTAGTCATGACGACCTCGCACTTAATTTGTATGGTGGTTTTCAAGGTTAACCGTGGCCACGGAGGAAACGATTCAAGCTTTCCGTAAAAAATTGCGCGCCGCTTAAACGAACCCATGAAAATTGGCTATAGCGTAGTTTGCGTAGTCCCATAAATTACTGGCAAGATTTATTATGTATTATTAAACCGGTGTATCATTACTAATTCAATAAAATTATTAATTATTTGTTTTGCACGAAGATCTATTTATTTTATACGGGCGATATAAATGGAGCAAGAAAAATGGAAAATATGGTATAATAAATTTTTGCTTGAGTTTGAAACGAAATTTATAAATATATATATACGATTTAGACTAATATGTTGAGTATATAAAGTTGCCTAGGGTGTTATTTATAAAAGTAACATTCCAACTATTGTAACATGATCATCCTGATCGAGAATAGTATGTCTCCATTAAAGTAAAAGTAATTTTCTAGAAGAATAGCACGGTTTAAAAACAGAAAGCAATTTGAAACGGCACACTTTGTTCATATGGCGCTCGTCGTAGAAAATTTTGTTTTAATTCTCTTTTGAAGATGTGTTAATAAACAATATACGTGGATGTATTTAAGACTTTCAAATTCCTGGATAATTAGTGACGCACTAATTTCTTTCGAAAATTTCGCAGTTACATAATGAAATATTCATAGTTGCACAGAAAAGAATTATTTGCGTTAAAATCAAATGTAGTATTATTCAACGAATTTCCCGTTCTGTTTGGAAATCATTTATCGTAATTGGCTATTCATAATTGAACGTTCATATAAACAACGAAAATTAGGTGTGAATGTATAAATAATGAAAATTAGGTGTGGATATATAAATAATGAAAATTAGGTGTGAAGATACAAATAAAGAAATTTAGATGCGAATGTATAAGTAAAGAAAATTAGGTGCGAATGTATAAATAAAGAAAATTAGGTGCGAATATATAAATGTGCTGGGCCATTGTCAGCACGCATATTGGAATAACACGTACTGTTCTTGTAGTACAATGCTTTTCGTTGCACGCAATCTTCGTTCGGATTGTAGGGCTTTACTCTCATTAAAATTTTATGGCATGAGTCACGGCGAGGCAGAAATCACGTCGCATGATGGGAAGGGCCCAGACATACACACAGCAAACTATCAGAAATGTTTAGCGTCAAATGTCAAAATTCGCGGAGTTAAAGATTTTCGCGGCGATTATTCATTATCATTATTATAGATTATACATTATCATTATTATAGATTATTCATTAGCTTTTTTAAACACTATAAATGATGTCGACCATTGATTTTTGAAAATGGATGCTTAATAACTTAATGAAAATAATTTTTGCCTGTCACGTTGGAACGATGCGACGTGACGTGGCTGCCGACGTGTTAATAAGTGTGAAAAATGTCGAGATGCTCGACTGATATGATACACATTGTAGAGAATTGCAATGCGGAGATCTTTCTCGAACGTATTTATAATTAAATAGCTTCGCGAGCATACCCTTTGGCGACGAGCAGTCTCAGCACATCTATATGACCTTCGAAGGCTGCCCATAATGTGGGGGTCATTCCTCCGTCATCTCGCGCGTTACAATCCTTTTTCGTAGCTTCTTTTAAGATGTCCAAGGCGCCGTCGCGTGCAGCTCTGCGGGGAAAACGATTATTTCGACATTATCGATGATTATACAGTAGGATTTACCAAACAAAGCGTCAGATTTTATCAACCGCGCTGCACATTTATTGCTCAACAAGCGAGTAAATGTATAACCAGCTGCTAGACTTGTAATTTCGTTTTTCTTTTCATGTAGTTATAGTTAAATTTAGTATTAAAGTGCATAGTAAAACGTAATGTGCATAGTAAAATGTAAAGTGGAATAAGCGGTTAAATATCTATAAAAATACCAAACATTTTAATATAAAACTCCAAATTTAAATAAAATTATTATAATCACACAGTCTTTTAGCCATTTTGCTAAATAAAGTTTAAATAATATAATTTCAATATTTTATTTAACACGTGTTATCTATATCTTCATTTCTCTTCTTCATCGAGATGAAAAGTAATATTAACTAGCAAATGAGGATATTTACTAAGAATAAGTTTTAGAAGTGTAAGGTCAAGACATTTTTTTTCTACATAGTAACGGTTTAGAAGCAACGCAATAAAACAATAGACTGGCAAAGTGGAAGGTTTTATGTAATTGCATAAAACGGTCGTGCGAAAATTGTTTAACGTATTCGTAACAGGTGCATCACTTATCGTTAGATAATAATCGTTTTACGCGTGTGCATTTCTATCAGCGAGTCGAACAAAGGTGACCGGAGTGAGTGAAAATGAGAAAAGAGAGCAGAAGCTGGCCAGGGAAAGTACGTGTAAAGTTTTAACGAGCTCTTCGCATGATAATTTTCTCCTAGTTACAAATCATTTAACGAGAACGGCTCTTGACATTTTTGCGCTCTGCAGGTGCTAAATGGTGTCCAATGAAAGTGCAAGTGGAATGTAACCGACTTTTAACGACACTCTCGTCGTTCGTAAAGCTAGGCACTCAGGATTTTCATTCAATTTTTACGATCACATTCCTTTTTTTATTGACACAGGTATTTATTATTTGTTGTATTAAATATGTGCAATATTTCGGAAGATCTCATATATTCGCGCTTCATCACGTTCGAAATTTTTGTGATTTGAGAAATTATGGTAATAAATATTTGCTCGAACACTCTTTTTTATTTCACTGTTATAATATTATTTAATTCGCTTAAAAATTTTTAGAAATATAGTGTGCTGTAATAAATACAGTATTATTTTGTTACACGGAGTAAACACGATCATAAGTTTGGTTATGCAAAGGAAGATACCTGTGTACACGCTTAAGAATATTTATCAGTTACGGAGTGTTCACGCAATGTTACATAAACACAGGT
Organism: Augochlora pura; assembly: GCF_028453695.1. Lineage (NCBI taxonomy): Eukaryota > Metazoa > Arthropoda > Insecta > Hymenoptera > Halictidae > Augochlora > Augochlora pura. Next base: position 18,955,494 of record NC_135775.1, on the reverse strand, counting down.
AATACAGGTCGTTTTCTCTGTAGTGACTGCTCCCTGACAGTCGGGATTTATTCAAAGTGAAAATTAATAAACCCATGAGAAAGCGAGCTTTTTTGCGATCGGAAAGAATTTCTTTCGGTTGACGGCGAACGCAAAAGGCGAACCGGACGAATGAGTTATAATTCTCTGTCACGGCGCGAATACACCGTCGAACTTTCGACGAATCTTTCCTTTCATCTTTCCATGCATCATTCTGCTCGAAAACTGCGCATTATCGCGCGTTCTTCTTCCAGCGGTGTATCATTCCACCTACTAATTAAACGAATTAACTTTTTCTTCGGCAAAGGTGGTTGTTCAACGGTGTGGTGCCCCGTATAAACTCGGTGCCTCGTGGAAGTGGGCTGGATGATAAATCTCCCGTAGTGAATCAAATAAAAGCAAAGGTGTTCTCATGCATAAATTCCGCACGCGCGCCGCTGATGTATAATACATACAACAACACAAGATAGAGCGCGATTATGACGATTTCTGAATTCTAGGTAACTAGATGCTGCAAATTTTTCTCATTACCACAACGTTTAGCAATATCGCATGCCATTAACACGGTGCTCTCACGGACCGAATGCAAATCTTTACCAAATCCAGATATTATATACTACAGTATATTAATACTATATTACTCAGAAATTATATACTACTAAATTATTTTATTCGAAGAATGTTGCCCCGGGCTAACGCTAAATGCTCATACATTAAGAACGAGGTGACATTCCAAGTCGGTTAAAATTTTAAACAAATGGTTGTTTCTTCCGGTAGCTTACCCACCAAAATTCGCCAAATCAGAGCAAATCCCGGTACTCGACTATCGCGACTGTTGCGAAACATGTTTGTCCCGTTGGACACCCTATCGAATTCAATCCGCGGATCAAGATTTCAGATCGCGGCACTCCGTTCTCATGGTTAACCAGGCATGTCAATCCTTTTCTCGTTCCGGCCGAGGCACGGTGCGTATATGGGCATTCGCGACAAAAATCATTCAACGATACATCGATTGCCGCGTAGAAAATATGCGAGTTTGTTTATAGAAGATAGAAGCGATTTAAATTATTTGCAAAATGAGAATGTCGTTGACAATACCCGCCATTGCTATCCGTTGCCATTGTTTTATCAAATCAGTGAAAATTCCTGAGAAATTGTGACGAGTATTGTATAGCGTGTATGCTGAAGGCAACGTTGTTATGTGTAACATTATGTTATGCATTTTAAATACAAATTAGCTATATTAATTTGTTAGAAATTTAACATAACAGAAATTTAACACAAACGTTATAGTCAAGCGTGGTTACCGGGCCGCCAGTTATGCAGCTTTGCTATAGACGCTACGCTGAACGCCTGAGCACACCTTAATTACGAATTTGCTAATTTTCCTTATCTCGGGCAGCTAAAATTGACGCCAAGTTTAACGTTCCGCGAATGAACGTACCAAAAATCAAGAAGATCATTTTTGATAAATTTTCGCAAAGTCTAGTCCAAGCTGACTTAACTTTACTCGAACAAATTGGTGCAAATTGTCGAAATATTTTCGAAAAACAAATTAGCAGTTTCGAAGACATACAGTACTAAATAAAATCTGTAAAATTCAAATTAAAAGCGTATACATTTCGCCAATGGCAATGACTCGAAGAATAATGTACTCGAAGGGAATCTTTAATAACAGCTTCGACAACAGATCAGTGAATTTATCAAAAATCGCAGGTGGCGTTAAAGTCGACGTTTGATAACGCGTCGGCGATAAAAGTATTTCTGAATCAAATAATTCAGGTATTTGTGTTTTATACATTACGCGAGACGGTGCGGGCAGGAGGGAGGGGGACAAAAACCTAGCTCCACGACATTTCTCCGCTTCCTGGGTCCCGGGGACATAATAGACATCCTGGCGCGAGCGCGTACCGCGATGCCAGGAGAAACAAGAACACGAAAACTCTCGATGGTATGCGCTTCGCTCGCGAAGGGAAACTCACTTGTGAAACCGCTCGGACGTCATATCTGCCGACTTTGTCCCTTCAAGGAGATCCTCGACTATACCGATCGTCGAACATCCCTGCGTACCCGGGGTCTTTGGTGTCCTGGGCACTGCTCGGCGCGAGGGGCCTGCTCCGGGACCAAACGCGATGATTTAGAGGCCGAGCATGCTCGCACCGGACTAAAGGAACTACGCGTGCTGAGTATGGCGTCCAGCGGTGCACTGTTTAAACGGGCGAAGGCACTCGGACGGATCTTCTGCGGTGCCCCTCGCCGGGTCTGTCCTGTTCTAGAACGATAGTCGTTCGAGTCCTTTCTCCCTCGTTCACCCGTTCCCGCCGTCTCTCACCTGTACCGGTCGCCCCGCATGTATACTCGCCGCCACCTGGCGTTCGGTATTCCGGTGCACAGGTATGCTCTACCTGCCTCTACACTTACCGACCAGGTTCCCCAGGTGTGCACGCTGATACGCAACAGCGCAAGAAATCAGTTTTCTGGCTGTTAACCCCTTCCAACGTAACAGCGAGTCGGATCACTGGTGAAAATTTCGCGTATAAATTTATTAAGTACGAATGTCATTTATTTCTTCCGAATTTCTGTTGATTCAATTATGTACCTATTCAATTATGATGTAATTTAATTGGTATGATTCTAATCTTACTGTTAATTTAATTGTTGATTGATTTAATCGCGAGGGTGATCCAAATACAATGCAATTAAAACTCATTTCTGATTTCTTCTACGTTTCTGCTATTATAGCATTCTATTATAGCATTGTATTATATTATTGTATAGAGATTTATTAAATTTTGATTATATTCAATTTGTAATTAATGAAAGAAGGGGTTTAATTATAATTTCTTGAGTAATTTAACTGAGATTCTGCACGGCAATTTATTCTAAATTGATACTTCTTTTCTTTTTGCAACGTTAATTAACGAAGGAAATTTTACTCTATATATAATTTTTCTAAAGTAATGTATGAAGATTATTATTAGTTTATTTCAAGTAATATTATGAAGCATTAGCATGAACTATCAGTTTAATATTTAATATCGATCTATCCATCAATAATTATATAGATAATTGGAGACATTTAATAAAGGAGACTCAGAAAAAAAGTAATGAATTATTGGTATAGTCAAATATTGCATTCTTACTCTATTATAAATCGTACTTATCTCTTTGTACATCGAGCTTGCTATTTTGAAGATCGGGTTACAATTTATTGGAATATCGGTGCTCGTCTTCTTGTCGATCAGTTTCACCATTTTGCAGATCGAATTCACCTTTTTGTAAAGAGACATTGAAACTGCATAGTTGGCATTCCAGATTCACCATTCTGCTGACCAAATTCGTCTCTTTGCGAACGCTTATCGTCCTGCGAGTCAAGAAATCTAAACTCTTATCAACGATAAATACAAACTAATCGTTTAACCCTTTACACTCGAGCGGTTACTCCGACGCAACAATAAAAATTATCATATTGCGTTTCAAAATAATTTTCACGTCATAAAAAATCGTATTTAAAAAACTATTGAAACTATAGCTGTTGTGTTAGACATACGATTAAATTCCATATGCACGAAATGCGCTGAGTAACATAAGATTCAAGTATCGCAAGTTGGAAAAACTATTTAGTTAGCTTAATTTAATAATAGTTCCCCTGCAGCTGCCGATGTTAATTTCGTATCCATATTTATGAAGCAGGGTTTGTGTTTCGCCCTTTAACGAAATTTCCATTCTTCTTCTGTCTGGTCTTCTTCTTCAAAACGAATGTACATATGAGAAGGTAAATAATTAGATAAGATAAGTAATTAAATAATGAAAAGGCAATTTCTCATCAAGCTGGATATAAATTAATTTCTAAGGAGTGCCCTTTGATTTAGCGATGCGATATCAGTGTTCCTTTAACGAATACTATGAACTTATTTATTTAAAAGACCCGTTTGTTATATTCGTTAAGTGGTTTCTTAATGTCTTCCTTCCGGTGATAAATCACTGAACTTACGTACAATAGAATTCCGCACGCCTTATAGGCTTATAATCCGCTTGGGATTTACCACTATGTACTTATTTCTTAGTGCTTTAAATGCAGTCTTCGAGATTAAAATTTGAAACAGCATGGTTCAATGACTCTGCAGTGCAATCTTTTGCAACTAAACTATAAATAATTGTAAATATAGTACTATTCAACCAAACAACTGTTTCTTTTCAATTAGACGAACAACGGTACAAGTTAAAAATTCGAATAATAGTATAGTTATTTAATTCGATGACTACCTGACGTTTTTAGTGTATTATATATAATTTATTTAGTTGTTATTCATCATTTCAGATTGAATTGTTTATCGTGCGTAATTGATCGAAATACATGATGATCAAATTCATAATACTGTATATATAATAATTTAGAATAGAATTCGGAAAAAATTTAAGAAGTTGTCATAGCTACGCTTGCATTTCAAGAACAATGGTATTATTGTTCACACCGTTCGCCACCTGGCGTTTAGTTTTCCTCTGCACAGGTACGATACCTGTCCCTATGTTACCGACCAGGTAATCTAGAAAAAATGCTACCCGTTTGCGGAACATCGACGGAGTTTGACCACTTTCTAAAGTTATATATCTCGACTAGAAATTGCGAGCAACGAATTTTTCTGTGTCGCATAATGATCTTTTTCTGTCTTGACGATGACTTCGTTGCGATTGGGGTTTGTTCCGAGTTCAGCATATAACTCTCTCGGTACGATTTCCTCATTCTGGTACGGTTTATTTAGAAATCTGTTACGCGCGCTATGTTCGATTTTTAAACTTAATTAAATGAAAAATAGTCGAGCGCGTTCGGGTAATTTGTTTTTAATCGTATTATCGTACGATTAACAGAAACGCGGATCGGACTGGCGAAAGTTAGCGACGTAGAGAGAGAGAGGACGCAACGATCGGCTGTTATGCGTTATCATCTTGCAGGTGTACGCGATTAGGGTATTCGGTGCTGAGGTGTACGGAATTTGTCAAGTGTTCTTTCGCGCGCAATCCATCTAAGAAGAATGCTTTCGAAATAGTTTTTATTGAGATGTTACAACAATCAGCATGCAAAGATTACATTGAGACCGGAACCATAATAACGATGTTGATTTATTTCAACACACCTGTTAAGTACAATTGGCTTGCGAGAAAATCGCTTGCGTCAGTTCACAGCGGCCTCGGGTACTGGAAGAGATACTCTTGAAATATACGTTTCACACGAGCATATTCGAATTTTGTTTAAACTATGAACCATACAATGTTATTGATATGTTCAGCTTTTCGATCAGCTTTTGTAAATTATAGATATCCTTTCTCGAACATGTTGTTAATTAATACTGCTGATAATCTGATGCTTCGTGACCTTATTATATCGACATATTAATCCTATGAAATTTCAGATAAACGAGATATTCAATTTGCAACACATATGATTGTCTTAAAGTTCAATATATTAATTTGATTTTGTTGAATACTTTTTCCATTGATATTTAATCTATAAAATCACATTTTTATTAACATCCACAATCTATTATATTTCGAATAAAATCGATAATTTCAGACGCGTTTTGCAATATCATTTTGTAAGAAATATGTGGGAAATTGACATCGATCGCGTATTTCACGAGTATCTTCTTTTTTTTAAAACATGTTTAGATTGACAATGTCGGATGCATATTATAAATATTGCAACGTTTTAACAGCACTGACAATGACAGTAAATAATCTTCGCTACTGTTAGCAATTCTTATTCAATTACGATTTCATCACAGTTTGATTATGTTTTCTTTGGTAAATTTTAGCTATGTAATTCGAACATTTACATAATACTGTTGAAAATAATGAACAGAGCATCACCAATATGTAGTAGTCGTCTTTTTAGACTTACTAGTGGTTGTTTATTATTTCTGTACGGTTGCAAAGTTTCATTCTGGAGACTAATAATTTTTATAATATTCAAACAATTCATACGGGCCTAAAGAAAGCGAAATGTCTCTCTCTTAATTAATAAAAATCTAAGTACATTGAAACACAAAATAATCGCAGTGAGTAAAATCATTTTTACTTTTTAATTATTTGAGGTATCAGTAAATTAAAGGAAATAATTTTCATTAAAAAATGACAATAAAATCTTAGTCTCCAAAATAGAGCACCGCGATTCATATTCATTTCCGGCGCAGAATATATCTAACGATTTTATAGGCGAAACACCAGACGAAGTGTAGAAGTACCTATTCACCCCATTGATTTTAACAATATATCACTTTTATGTACACATTCTCTATGTATTGGTCCACTGAAAATCGACTAAGCAATCTTTTAATTTCAGAAAGAATAAAGAGAAAGGAACATGCTGATTACAAAACATAATTTCATTGTCAATCTTTTACGACAACACATTTTTCACAATATTTCTATTGCTGTTTCGAATCAAATTTAATCGACCGTTCGAGGTTTTTTGCCAGTTCACACAGAATACGTGTGCGATGAATTATTTCTATACAATAAATAAATATAGTAATCGATACGGTTACAGTCATGAGTGGCTCCAATTGGCCATCCGCTTAAAAATAAATATTTTGTTTCAGAGTATAATAAAATCTCCGAAAATCGCATCAAATTATACATAAATTGTACATAAATTGATTAATATTTAAGAATCGTTGCTCCATTTCCAATATTTCCAGTTGACGTCTTCAAATCGATTCAAATTTATACCGATCACGATTCGAGGTACTATTAGCGAAATAGTATGTAAATGGTACTACAGTAACGACTTCGAACGGTCGAGAGATCACGTTTCCGCAGGCGTCCGTGCCCCTAGAAACGTATTGAACGTGCGAAAAAGAACGCGCGACTCCATTAGCGTCGAATTTAACGTGTTCAATCACCGATATCGCCGTATTATCGTACGAGAGATATAAAAATAGATTTCTACGCACGCTCCGTCAAGCTATCCGTTTTTTTTTCTTTTTTTTTTAAAACAACGCACGCATCGCTTGAGGTTAGTGGATTGTCGCTTTCGTTCGATCTCCCTTCATCCCCGACTCTGCCTACCCCCCTCCGATCGCTGTACAACGTTCGCGAATTTCATTCGTGCTCCCCAATCGACGGAGAAACTCCCGATCAAATTGAAATATCGATTGCGCAGTGTCGCATCTTAGCAATGTAACAAGTTTTACAATCAGATAGGCCGCGTTCGCGTGGAGTTACGAAACGGTTACAAAATAGAACACGACAATGTTCAGACGCTTTAATTATTGCGATCCTCTTAAACATAACGCTCTGGGTGTAATTTACGGTATTGTATAAACGCGGTCGGATGTAACGAAACCGCGTCGCACGCGTACATGCATCCCGTGGATCACGGTTTTTCTTCGGTTGACTCGCAAATAACTTCCGCCATGAATATCGGAAAAACGATTAACATCGGATCCGTCGCGCTGCCGAACCGAGTTGTTCGTAGTTTCTTGTAGAAACCACGGGAGTACGTCTTCGGCGGTTTCGCGTGACTTTTATTGTAACATTCGCAATTTTCAACGAAAGCGCCATCGCTTGTTAAACGCTTACAAAATAAATTTTAATAGCTACAAATAAACTGCGGATTTACTGTATTTATTGCAAGAAAATAAGTCATCTTCTCTTTCTCATAATTTTCACTAGTTGAGAACAATACATTGACAATCTGAAATAATTTAAATTTTTCAACTAGCTATTTACGACAGAAACTAATAGAAAATTAATTGCAATTTATTAAGGTAATAGAAGAAGGTGTATTTCACGCATTTTTCATTTCGCACAATGATCCGTGGTTTACTTGTAACGCGCTTGTAATTAACATTTCGTAAAAGTAATAACGATATTGTTTAAAATTAAAGAACCGTTCGTCAAAGAATGCGCAAATTTGAAATACGTGAAATGGAAGTTATATCTGACTCAACCTGCTATTGGGTTATCGGAAAGATAGCGAACCTTTTGAATTCTTCAACCGGAAACTGTAGAATCTATACATATATGTATACCATCAGATGATGCATGATGGTTCCCGATTGTTCAAACAAAGATATCGAAAATAAAGCTGCCTAAAATTGCGTTTGATAGTCCAACGTTTTGCTGATATTCTGATTATATTTAATACGAACAAATATAGTAATTGAAATGTTCTTAGAACTGCAAAACTTCTTTTGATGCGTCTTGAACAAGAAATTTTGTTCAATTAACCCCTTGTTGTATCATTTTTTAAGGGTTAATTAGATAAATAGTCCCAATAAATGAAATCATGAATGAAATAAATATTTGTTCCTAAAGCGATACATACTTTGAAAACAAGTTTACTATTCTGAAAACTGGTGCCGTCATTGCTCAGAAAAATGATACCGCGTTGTTAATTAGTTCTGCAACATTTTTGGTTACTTGTATCAAACACAGAACCCAATGGGGTTTATCGATCCGACTCCTACGTTATCATTTTACAATGACAATAGCAAATATGTCATTCCTCCCGTGCGCGACACGTAGAACATTTTATGGAATAAATTCCACGAAGAAATTACAAATAGATATATTTCCTATGTTTTCATCCTCAAAGGTATATTATTCTCGTATTATACACGTGTAAAGTTGTTTAGCAACAATTAGACTGCAGGTTCCATGCAGTTATAGTACAGAATCTCCTCGAGCCAAGTATAGCGAAGTGTTTTTTTTAGTAACATTTGGCGAGGTTAATATCGTGTTCGTATCATTATTAGGATCGTATCTGAGCAAACGACTCTTCTTTATTTCTCACCCGCTATAAACTAGCTCATAAAAATTTGTCTTCGCACACGCGTTTGCATTAGTAACCAATGTACAAGAACAGAAGTGTTAGTTATTACAATAAATGCTATCATTATCTACGTATAGAATACGAAATCAGCGAACCACTTTGTTCTTTGCTATTTGTATACAAAATTCTACTCGTTCTCTGTCGAACAGCTTGCAACACTCATTTTCATAGATTTCTATAGTTTATAGTAGAGCTTCGACTATTGTTTATGGCAGAAATATGTTTCACAATTCGAACCCGCAACTTTCTATATTCTATAGCATCCGCCTTCGTCTGTTTAATTCTTATTTTACACATCGTATTTAATTATTATTTGTCACCGGTTTGGCAAACTATAGAGTTCGGTCAGTTCAACAAAAGAAACGTTACACGTTCGTAAAGATGATTGTCTTCGAACTAAAGATTAATTCGCTCCCGCGCTGTTTTCGTTCGAGATCGTTCGAGATTGTTATCGTCGACGCTATTTATAACGCAACGATAATTCCACGATTTAACCAGTTAATCGGGGAAACGAGTTCTCTCGTCACTGCTAGTTGACTATACTAATTGGTAATGTCCATTTGCCTTTTTTGTTCGTTCGATTGTGAAGTTCTTCCACTAAGTTGCATTAGTATAAACAGCATAGAAACAAGGGGACAGGTCGTATCGTGAAATTTTCAACGATTTTTAAAAACAATTAGTTTCCTAGTTATCGGATCAATAACATGTACAGTCAATTAGCATCTTTAGGGCATTTTTAAAGTCATCGACGAGTAAACAATGCCTTCTACGCGAAACGACCGTGATAAAACGCCACGCGGACTCAGTTTCATTTAGGAAACCTAAACGAATGATTTTCAAATGAAAATTTGAAATTATTCAAGTTTCAATTAATACCTATTTCTCGAGAAGTTTTATGCGATATCTAATTTATCAAACTCGCGCCAGCTGTTAAACGGTAGGAACGGTTCATGTTCTAACAAACGCGTCTTCAAACGACAATGACATAACAGCAGTTCGAAATCTTTTAAATCGTAGATCTGGAAATGAAAGATTATCGGGCCGTGATTCATGAAATGACTGTTCTCTTCGATTGAAATAGATGCGCTTTTAGTTTCTGTTTTATCGAGTCTATCGACTGAAGTACGCTACGTTGAAGTGGACGAAATTATATTTTGTATATCATTTTTAAAATCATTTCCTGGATTGCATAAATTCAGGCGATATGTTTTTCATTTAGAAATGGTCTATTATTGTAAAAGATGTTCAGTTACGCGAACTAATGGATAAAGTATTTTTCGTACATTGTATTAAACAATTTATCAACTCTTCGTATTTTCTAATTTGACAAAATCCAAAATATCTGTTTCTTAAAAGCAAAGCGTTTTAGTCAAAGAAGACGGTCACTTCATAGATCGCAATCGACTATTCGTGAAAACTGGACAAACATTTAATATCGTAAAGACACATCTTAGAGCTATTTCTTTGAGCTATTTAAGAAAGTTAGGCAACCGTTTCTCGATACTAGATAATCGATAGTGACTCACGGAGTCTTCAAACCTCGTCGTCCGCTATGTACAGGGTCTCCTCGTGCGGCGAGTAATCTTGGAAACTCTCACTAACAAACCGATCGGTTTTTTGATCGTTCGACCTATGTAGTTCCACCACCAAATGTCCGGTCCTCGACGAGTCGCGTCGCTCATTCTCGTCACGACAGTCCGCCGAGTTTTCCGCACAATTATCCGGTAGGTTCTCCAATTCCGGTTCCTCGAGCAACGCGTCGGCCTCGGTCAGTCCTTCGGAGGAAACGGCGGCGGCGATTTGATCGTCGATATCGATCCCGTGGCTTTCGTCCGAAATGTCCGCACGGCTGCCTTCGGTGTCGACAGAGGTTCTCGTGAAATACTTGAATTCGGCGTCCATTCCGCCGGTCTCGATCACCGCCTGCGTGTTCAGCGAGTGTCTGCTCGACTCTTTGTGGTGTTTATCGAAGGATTGCCTTCTATTGTCGTCCGATCGGGACTGATAGAGCTTCGGTTGACGTTGTCTCTTCAGGTTCTCGCCGCTGCTCGTCCTTGATCTGATTCCCATCTCGTCCGACAGATATCTCGTGCAATCGACGCTGAATCTGTCCACCGACAATTTTCTGCAAGAAATTCGTTTCAGTCATTTTCATATTTTATCGGATCGTCGAAAACGTCTCTCAAGTTTCAACTTTTTTATTAGGCTTGAGGATATGGCAATCTTTGCTGTACGCCATTCTGTTATAACAGTCGATGCATCGGGATTTCGAATTTTATTTCTGAGTCTTTTAAAATAGCTCGAACGATTAACCTTCTGCGAAATGTGTAGGGTTAAATTAACCCCAGAAGTTTTAAAACTGTTTATTTTTAAAATATCAATGCTTGCTTCATTAAAATATCTATTTTTATATATTGTCTATTTTTCACCTGGCTCGCGGAAGATTAAATGAAAATTTAAAAACGCGAACGGTGGGGCATAGAATAATCTTGTAAAAATGTAGAACAATTGTAACTCAGAATTATTTCATAAAATAGTATATATTATAAAATATAATATAAGGTTCTTAATTTGTTAGATTTTTAATATAAAAGTAGACAACATATGTTTCAAGGTATTAGGCTTAAAAGATACACGTGTTATTCAATTAAAAACAGCTTATTTCTTTTAAACGATAACTTATTTTAACAAAAAAATAATTTATGCTCTTTCGCCTGTCCACCAAAGATATTATTAACGTTTGAAAATATATTCCGGTACCTGTAATCTCCCTTTCGGAAGTCGGGGCTCCTTCTGAATTCCAGACTCGCTTTCCGTTGACCCATTGATCTTTCGATCCTACGTTCACTTCCAACTTTATCGAAAGACATTTTATGGAAGCTCGGCGAGGAAATCTTGCGGAAATCTCTGGGAGAGACTTTCATGAGGTCTTTCGTTGCGCCTAACTCCTCGACCAGTCTTATATCTACCGAGTTTCTTTTTCCTGCCATAAAACACTCTAAATGTTTATTATATTCATCGCTGGAAGGATTTAGATAGAAGCACTAAATTTAGCTAATTAGAATTTAAAATTTAGAGAAAAGATTTCCCTTGTCTTATTTAACGTCAATTGTTTTTAGAGTTTTATAAATTTATTTTTAATTTAGTAAGATTTAGTAAATTTATTATCAAGTTATTAATCTAGAGTATAAATTTTTTTACTCGACTATCTTACTTAATTAATTTAAATTTTTATTTGTTTCATTAAGGGCTGCTAATATACTAGGTCGAGGCATAAATAACTTCCAATGCAAGTAAATAGATAAGGGTTCAAGATAAATAAAATAGCAGAAAAAAATAAAGAAAGCAAAATAAATGTCTGACAAAGGAACGGAACTTATTTATGCCTCGTCCTAATAAATAATAAATGTAAATTAAAAATGTCTCATCGTCGCATTGTTTGGTCGCAATTTATTTCTGGAAAACAAAACTTGCGAATTATGATGGTTCGGTAACTGACCTGACAGATTAGGCGAGTAACCGCGAGTATTCGATGACCAAACCGATTCATCCACTTCTTCCACCTTTGTCTGACGAAGTAATTGATGTCGTCTAGCGGTGTCCGACCTGTCCTTCACTTTCAGTGTAATAGGACCTTTATTGGGGATGTGCAAATCCATCGCCATCGAAATTTGGCTGCCGCCCATCTTCTGTTGTTCCAAGCTCTCCCTGCTCGTCTAATCAAATTGTATTAATTATAATATGCATCCTGCAACTAACAATTATACCGCATGCTCGTAACATTACGGTTCACGTTACATTAATTATGCCATGCAGTTGATTAGCTGCAAAAAATGTTTATTTCGTGTAATCGTTTGATCCTCATCGAATTTCAAATTGCATGCGTATAATTAATGAAAAATGATTCCTCGTAAATCATTTATTGCAGAGTACGAGGCATAAGAAAAGGTAGTGCATAAATTGTTTTGTAAAAAGAAACGCTAACATTATTTTCAATTTAATAAGACTAGTATATATTAAACGAGCTTTGAAGTATTATTATATTAATTTTAAACTAATAAAGATACTGAAAATAGAAATAAACCCTAAGTTTACTTTTCAGTTATTAAATAGAACATTTTCATTTTGTATATGAGCCCATAGTTTAGTCTTAATTACGAAATATTAGTTGCAAGAATTATTTTTCATTAAAGTATTATTTTAATTTATAATTCCAACTTATATATAATAGATACTTTTAAATATTCTTCTATTTATAAATAAAGAATGAAATAAATCTTGAAACACTCTCTGTTCGAAATAAAATATTAAAATTATTTGCAATATTTTTGATTTACAATGTATGAAGCTTTGTTGGTTAATTAAATCGTTGATAAATGTAATATTACTATATAATATATAAATATAAATATTACTATATAATATATAAATATAAATATTACTATATAATATATAAATATAAATATTACTATAAAATATATAAATATAAATATGACTATATAATCGTAAGTATAGTTTGATTTTATATACCTGATGCGTGCTGTAGCTAGGATTGTCGACAGACAGTGCATGCCTTTGTAATAATTCTGGATTTAGAAGCGCGCATCCGGCGTACTTCGTGGTTCTTTTGCGGGGCGATTTTTTATCAATTAGCGTGGGCGCGCTGGGACTCTTTTTAATACAATGGCCAGTCTGTTTGTCGTTCAGTTCCTTCGAGAACTGCATAAACTCCGCCGTCAACTGTTTTCTCAAGACCTCGTGGATACTTGGACTTGGACTCCTGTTCACCCTGAACACACCGAGTTGGTGGTCCCATTTAGTCGTCTGACTAGATATAGATCTCCGGTTCCGTTGATTTTTTATACTCTTTATTGTCGACGTTTGATTAAAGCGAAAACGCGCTGGCACCACTTTGGCAGCGTTATCACGAGCCTCGAAGGTCATTACGCAAGCTGCCACTACGATAAATCCTGGAAATTTGCATTGCGTTACTTCTAAACTGAAGCTCAATGAGAAGCATTTTTTAATAATTCGAGAAATAATCTGTAATGATTTTTAAATAATTTCTAATGGCTTCAAAAGAATCCTCTAACGATGTCAAAATAATCACTGATAACATCAAAATAATCTATCAATGATTTTAGATCTCAGAACATAATCTGAACTATTTTCAACTAAATAAATAATTTTTTTTGTGATCGCGAACTTGTCAATTGAAAATAATGATTTCATTCTATTCTTGATTAAGTTTAAGTATTGAGGAACTGTGTTTATTTTTGTGAAAGTTATCCCGGGTCATTAAACACTGTAACAATTTCTTTTATTTTTTAATCTTATATTTTATGGTAGCACGTAAACAATCTATTTTGAAGACTTCAATGTAAACAAAAACATGATTTAATATTTAATAGAGGAAACTGGTTAAATTGATTTTACAAGAGTTCGAACAAAGGCACCCATCACTCTATCTATTAATTTATTATCATATATTATTTTAAAAGACGAGGAAAACCGCAAATAAATATTTAAAACTATTAAAAATTGTATAAATTTGAAGGCTGTGCCTATCATCATTTATATTTTAATGTTGGCTTTGAAATATAATTTTTAAAGTTCATTGCAGCACAGTAATTATAGTTACAATCAATTTTCATGACACTTATTTCGCAATAATTTATTCACAGATCTGTATATCTAATATGTGAGTAGTTCAGTATATTGCTAAGATATAAATCTACTCCACATTACTATTAAATCGTTTCTCGCCTACAAAAATTATTTTGAAGTTTTATCATTATTGTACATTCGTTTATAAACTAAAAAAAATTGCAATACACTGTTTTATAAATATTTCAGGACCAGTAATTTGATCGGTCTATTCATATCTCGGTATCAAGCGCATGACTACTGTGAGCCTCCATAGCTCAGGGGTTAGAGCACTGGTCTTGTAAACCAGGGGTCGAGAGTTCGAATCTCTCTGGGGGCAAACTTTTTTTTATTTTTTTCCCTTAAAATATCTATCAGACACGCATCCGGAGTATTGGTTTTAATAAAAAACCAATAAAAAATTTGTTTCCATGCCGGAAAAATGTTCGGATATTAATTTTTCATATTTAGCTACCGTGCTCCGAAGCCTACATTGCAGGTACGAGTCAAATACATTTTTTTTAAGGCTTCATTAAATTTTATTTGCATATGTAACAACATATAGGTCAAATAATGATTGACATATAAATTAAAATTTCGTGTATTAAAAAATGGGATCAAATTGTGTCTCAAATTGTCGTTCCTTCGATGTTAGTGTTGATCGCAGTAATATTTAACCATATTTGTTAATAATGACAAAACTTCTGTATTTTTAGTTCTTGTTTGCTTTATTTGCAATACATTAAAAAAAGGTACAACTATTAAATATAGTTTGTGAATGGAAAATATAGATACGATTTAAAAGAAACAATATGCATATGATACAGATAATGGATTTTACCTCCTACGCCCATAACAATTGGTCCAGCATAGCTAAGGTTGTTCAGATGGAATCCACGTGACTCATTCTTCACTCTTATTGTTAGATTGCCTCTAACTTCTTGTGCCACGGACAGCTGATCTGCGAAGTAACCTATATGACACGTATCATTAAAAAATCAATTGATTGTTCTGTTAAAGTGACCTTTAAATGGGTAAAATATCAATTAAGTCCTAACTATACTTATAAAAAGACAGTTATTGCATTTGTCACAATTACCAATACAACTCAATTAGTTTAGTTCAAATCAATGAATCTTAATTAACTAACTGATTTACAATTGTAGTTAACTTTAATAATATTACTACAATAGCATCTCTAGTGATCTTTGATTTTTCGTTGTTATTTCGTCGCAAGCCTCATAAATTGCAACATTTGCATACGCAAAGCTTATATGGGAGAAAGGACGAGCACACTTTATCATCGGATAATATCAACGTCAATGCTCATAAAATGACATAATAAATCACACGCGAATTGTGTGCGAAGAGATTGTAATGTTTGAATAAACGATAAGCGTTTCGCGTCACTTTCCTCGCTTCCCGTTAGCCCGAGCACAATAGCTTCGACATGTTTCGCTTGATACGTTTTCGAGAGCAATGATAATTTCGTAACGCCTTTCGAAATACATTACATTTGATAACTATTATAGGTGTATTAATATTCATAAGCGAGAACGTGTACGATTCGAGCGAAATGAAGAGTGGGGAAAGGTCTGGTTGTGAAAGTAGATCTAGCAGTAGCCGTTCCAGTCAGTTAACGGATAAAATCACTTTTCCGCCATTTGCATAATATTCTGAATCACGAATGGGTTTACCGCAGCACGTAGGTAATAATTTCGTACAAAAGAATCTAGTAATTTGCCGGGAACGTTTGTAAAAAGTTGACAGAAATATCAACCGCCATCTAAACACCGTAGATATCAAATCTACTAACAGATCTGAACACGTTCACATATTTCATGAAATTTAATCTACGTATGTGATAATACAGTGTCAAGTATCGGTGTTAATAATTACTTAATTATTGCTTAATTAATTCGATTCGTAAGTTTCTGCCACAGACTTGAGTTATGTCTCTGTCTCGTTAATTAAATGGAAGATAAAGAAGTATTGGAAAAGGCTTAAAGGAACTAATTAGTTTCTAAAAAGTTAAACTTTTTAAATTATGAATTTTAAATTGTGCTTGTTAGACAACTAAATTAAGGTCATTCGAGAATACTACTTAGAAAAATGCTACTATCAGAATGGTACGTGAACAATAAACGTACCATTCTTTTAACTAATAATATTTGCCTTATATTACGCTACGTTCGTTAAATATTTTGTATTGTTTGTAAGAATAGCGGAGCGATTTCTATTTCGTTCGTTACGTTGCAGAATCTACAGCGAATACCATAAAGAAGACCACTACTTTGCAAACGGTTTAGTTTGTGTTCGTGTATGTGATTTGAGAAAATAAAATTCGCTCATTCCGAAAAATACATAGATCATGAAATAATCTAGTGCTACGCATGGTTTACGGTGTTACGCATACTTATTTTGTGAGAACTGTGTCCTGCCGTAAGTAAAAAGCCTGGCGATAGTGAACGCTAAAAATGACTACTCACCTATAGTCGCCATGCAAGCTCCTAAAAGCATTAATAGCAGGCCAATTCCAAGAGCTTCGCAGGCGTACCACAAACACCTTGTTGTCACCTTGTCTCTCACCACCTAGTCAATTTAATTTCATTGTTTCTGTCAACAGTTGTTCAGTATTTTCCACGTGAAATCAATGGAATGTTAGTTGAATAACGTAACAATACACATTTGATCTGTTTAATCGAATGCTTTTCACAAAGAATATTACTAATACCAACAATTTCTGTAATATTAATTCCAAAACATTATTTACAGCTTATTCGTTATGTTACAGAATAATTTTCAAATTCAATTTTAATTCTGTTTGAATTCGGTATATTACAATATTTCTTTATTATATGTACATATGTCTGATTTGAACAACAGTGTCCATGCTGTAAAACTTTGTTACGTTCAAACGTTTACGACTACGTGATAAATCATAGGAAAGTAAGATAAATCTTGTATAATTTAATTTGTCTACAAGTATCGAAGTGTAGAAAAAAGAGGCAACGATTTTCGAAAGGAATGCAACAGCTCTCTACGTTTTGTTATCTACGTGTGTACTGAGTAATCACGTTCGCCGACGGAACAATACGATAGAGTTAATAAAATATTAATCTGAAAAGTTTACAGTCTGGTAGAACTTTTTGGATTTACCTGGACATTCCAGTGCGCTCCCGGACCGCAGGCTCTTCTCTGCGTCCCTTGGTATTGTATGCTTCCTTGGGGCATTTTGCGCTAAAGTTAAATAAATTCTCCGTTATTTACGGCGGACGGCGAGTTTCATTGAAAATTCTATTAGCGAGAGAACGCGGAGAAAAACATTGGCCGGGTATGATTGCATGCAAAAATTCGAGATGAACGGTAGTTAATAATACTAATTGCAAGGTTCTACTGCGGCATTAATAGACTGCGGATCTTCATGCAACAATTTTCTCTGTAGAAAGAAGTAGAAAGTTCTTTGCTTCTACACTAATTTTAAATGACTCGAAATTAGTATACGATTTGGAAAATAAACTATTGAAGTTTAAAGCATTTAAGTCTACTATTTAATACATCGCCATAACTTTGTCATAAAATACAAATTGCGTACTCTATTTATTTATATTCCTAACAATCAATCTTAAAAAATATTTCTATTTTTTTTAATAAAAATTGCTTGCATCAATTGGAAATAATTGGAATATTGAAATTATAAGTTTCTCAACATTTTCATCTTTTTCGAAGCAGAGGCTGGCTGGAGTTTTAATAATGCGGGAACGAAACACGAATACAAGGCGGAATTGAGGTTCTTTGTTATAGAAATATGTATAACACAAAATTATATATGATGTACCATTAGAAGGTCATTCTAGCTCGACATACTGTAAAAGTGGATAATAAATTGTGAAGTTTTTAAATAGTGCTCTTAATTATGATGCATGTCATCTATGGCGTATTTTGTTAAATTTATTATTTTTATCGTAGGATATTAATCGAAAATAATAAACCAGTTTTATTACGCTAAGATATTATACATATAGCTCGTAAGATGAACCAGTTACGCTACGTTAAATCGATTTGCTGTGTCATTAACCTTGATTTCTCACCAATTTAATTTTCGTAATTACATCTCAATGTTTGAGGCCACCTTTAATAAGTATAAGAGCATCAAAATATTGAAATTGACTTATATTAATTATTCAGAAATAACTTATGGACAGTTAAAATTGTTACTTGCAAATTAATATTTCCCAGATAATATACTATCAATTTACAAATATACATACGTTCAGTAAAATTTTACAAATTAATTAATAGATGAAAACCTTTTTCTAACAAAATTACTTTTGATTATATACAAACCATAACTAAAGAAACTAAGAAATAATTAAAAATACATTTTAATTTACATTCCATTTGAACATCTACAATTTTATCCAATTTTGATATTTTGGAGTGCAGCTGTATGATCGAACAGAAAATAACACAATTATTCATAGATATTTAAGCATCCTGATTAATTTATTTATACGCGAAATCGTGTTGGGTTTCACCGATTGAAATTTGATTCGAAATTAATTCATTTATTTCCTGGCTACGGTCGTCAAGTGTTCGTGCACCGTTACGCGAAACTGTAGCGCACGCGTAAAAATAGCGTGCTTTTTATTTACACATAACGGTGACTTTTGCATAATAAATTGCCCATTGCCTCGTTTCATTTAGCGGAGGAACGACACTCCTCGCCTTGCGACGCGAGGTTTAATTCAACTTCGCGATACACGCATATAGTACCTGCTCTACAGCCTCTACCACCCTCGCCCATTCATTCACTTTTACATAAGAGCCGGGTAGCTACAGTCAGCCGTGCACAATGTGTACATGTAACATTATCTGCCAGCGAGCAATGTGTGCGTGGCCATACTCCTGTCTAATTCACACACAGCGGATAGAGAAGCATTGTTCGCTCCTGTTTCGTATCTTTGAGCGTGGAAAGTTCGCGTTTTCCATCGATCCAAATCCTTCTTTACGGCTTCACCCGCAATCTCTCTTTACTACTGTGAAACTTCCCTATATTCCCGACCACAGGCCTACCAAGATTTCGTGATCCATCACTCTTCCCGATAACACTTTTAACGGTGCGCCCGAAGCGAGCCGGAGTTGCTAAATATGTGCCGCTCACCTAAATCGTAGTTTGCTAAGTAATTCGCTCTTGTTCGTCGTACGCAACGTTTAGAGACAGATACACATGGCACGCCGTGTCGGGAGTAAAAATAATTGCTACGACGAAGCGTTAATTCTAAAACTGCATTCACGTTTTAGCTTAAAATAGATCGTATGTGTTGTATTTATGCAATATTGTAAACAAGAAAATAAACAGAATGTTTAATAGAAGTAATTTGGATGGTTTTAGAACAGTTACAAATCGTACGTAAATTATTTCTTTTTATTATATATGATCTTCCAGTGTTATAAAGGTTAACTTCGTTTTTTAATATATTAAATTCATACAACGCTCTTGTTGAACTTTTTTATAATTTCAAGCTATTACGAGATATTTGCTTTAACATTTATGGACGGACACCCTGTATATACGATAATTTATTTATCGGAATAATTTTTCGGGAGTGAAGAGTTGTGAATGAGATCTTTGTAAAGGTTTATTTAAGTACTTTGAATAATATTGCAGTAAATCACATTTAAGATATGATGAAGATTAAAAGAATGTTGCTATGTCGACATTTTTCAATATATTAAAGCCGCTAAGTAAAGAAAGTTGTAATTGAGAATATTCATTTAATTTATTAGCTAGTGCGGCCACAACAATGGTAGACGACATACCTGGCGAGTCGTTACAACCCCAAAAGGTTTAATTACTTTATGACTGGGAAACTCCGTAATCTTCGACTCCAATAAATGAACAACACACGTGACAGACCCACGAGAGTGAATAATTGAAATATAGAAATAAATCACGCCATTGATGACCGAAACAATACTAAGACCCTCTGTGGAGCTTCTTATTCTTCAATTTAAATTCCTGTATACACACCCCCGTCCAATTAGAAAACGCTATATTCTTCTACCAAATTTCATTCACAGAGTACATAAAGAAGTTGCTGCTTTCGTATTGATTAATCACTGTCGGAACTTCTTCACTGAAAGTGTTGTATATTTTTATTTCAAGTTTAGTAATTTCAAGTAAGTTTTAGACAAATATTGCACTTTCTAAGACTAAAATAAAGTAATATTACTGTAATTGCAAAGTATTTCCATTATCTGTCGATGTCTCGATCCAATGACGTGTATTTTTTAGATTTTTCTATACGTTTGAACTTGATATTGCGGTTGTGTATAGTCGCGTTGATAGCATTTGCGGTCCTGTTTGTTTTATCGATTAGGACAATCACTGGTCTGTTTGCTACGATTGTTTTGTCTGCCAGTACTGTCAGTGGTTACGCAATACATTTAGTATCTTGTGATATGATTATTATATCCCTTGTGAACAGAGAGCAGTCGTTTAAATATTGAATTATAGAAACAGAATACATATAATGTAAAAACAGTATAATATAGAAAATATAGTATAGAAAAAGATATATAATATAGGGACTATAATATAGAAGATGATGTATAATATGGGAACTATAATTTAGAGAAAGATATATAATATAGAAACTATAATATAGAAGAATATAATATGGAAACTATAATATGAAAAAAGATACATAATATACAAACTATAACATACAAGAAGATATATAATATCGACACTATAATATAGAAAACGGCACATAATATACAATAGAAACAGAGTATAATACGGTCATGTTAAAAATAATGCTAAATTAATGAATTTTTCTTGAGAATATAGAAAGCATTGAGAAAGCTGGCTAATTGGGAACACTGGCTAATTTCATATTGCCAAAAACATAAATAATATTTCAGTACGAACGAGCTGGCAATGAATAGAATCTCTTTACAACCGCACAGGTATTCTCCGACTACATGTTCTATCTTTAATCCGGTGAATGGTAAGAGAGGAGGAAGACAGGAACGAGCATTCAGCCAATTTACTAAAATCGATTCCACGGTTCAGTATTACCTGTTACTTGCTCTGGACGATATTTTAAGCAAGGTATAATTGTAATTTCAAGCAGAGAACCGTTATATTAATTCCAAGAACGTTGTTCACTTGTTATTAACTTTGTTAATTAGAGCGTGCGTTGCCAATCTCCGAAATTATAAACGAGTAATTTAACAAGTGAAATAACAAGATTAATTGTTTCAATGACTCATTCCTCGAAATAATGAGACTTCGATGCATGATCCATTTTTTCTAAGTATAATATGCTTTAAGTATGTATAATATTATAAAAAATTTCTGCACACAAAGTGATTGAAGAAAGAAAATTATATTATTATTGTGAAGATAAAAGAAGCGCTTTAGTTGCAAGGTAGACAATAATTAGACTATAGATGCTTATGCAAAATTAAATGTGCTTCTTAATTATTTTAATAATTAAATGCAACATTTTTAAATTATTTGAATGCCTTTATTGTATCGTATTTGATCTACTAATTCTTGTTATAAATGCATAAAATCCGTAGTCTAACAATAGCATACTTTAATATAAAGTAACATTTAAAAACTGTTCTCGTTTTCAAGAACTAAAAATTACTTTCTTCATTGAGGTGTTACACGAAAAAGTATAGTACATTGACACTGTTTAAAGGGCACTTTGAATCTTTGGAAAGTATTTTCACCTTGAAACTTATATATAGTGCAATTATTATAATAAATGGAAATGGATAACAGCAGTCACGCACTCGAGATTACTTCATTGCGTGATTAAAAAGTTGTATTGCCCGCGTGAATGCCGAGAGTTATAAATTCTATACCGCAGATAACAGCTCTATTGTCCTGTACGAGAGATTAATGTTTTCTTCGTGGCAGCTAGAAAGTTCTTGCTGCACGTTTTCTGCTTGCGAACTTGATGTTTTATTTAGGCAACAGAGTGGCTGCATAAAAGATCTAGATCATTTTCTTGCCACGAATTTCGTCACGAGTACTAGGAATAATACAACCATGTGCACTGCTGACGAAATAATTCACTGTCACGTGTGCTGTCGACTCCTTAACTGAACAATGAATTTTGAAAAAAATATTCGCAAGTCAGAGAAGACTGGTATTATTTTATAAGATTGAGCTAGACAAAATGCTGTGAATTGTTTATCTCACTCAAATAATTTTACCTAAGAAGTTAGTACCTCTTGACCCTAAAACTACCCCATTTCGTCTTTTTCGGTATAAATAATATCGTGGAATTAAGGTTGATTCGAAATAAAATCTTGATAATCGAAATATTATTTATTATTTCTAAAATATAAAATAGCAAAACGGTGAGATATAGTTTCAGGAAAATATTTAACAAAATTATATCGGCAATCAAAGGGTGAAGCCATCTCTTAAGTGTAGTTTTATCTTTATACTTAACTGTAAGGGCTGTTTTCATCTTTTTAACATGAATGGTGGCAAATAAAAGAAAGATTTATAAAAATCAGTGATATCAACTAAAGCACATCATGAAACTGCATTTATTGCATCTGCAGATTCTTGAAATTAAGCAAAGAATATAAATTAACAAAGTCTAACTGCATTTTTATTTTCAATGAATAATCTCTTAGCTGACGAAGCAATCTTTTCCTTAATTATAATTTATGTAAAGCGACGTACGAATATGAGAATTCTCAAAAAAATCCACAGTCTACCCATTTGTACTGTTTTTTAATTGAAAATATATAAACAATAGCTCCAAAGTATCAAAATTTAATTAGGTTTTAAAGTGTAACGAAATCATAAAAATATTTAAAATTTAACACAATTGCTGTGTGGGTTATCGTATTTATCGACTACTTTAAAATTTCGAATATATTAGATTCTCATAAATTGTAAGTTTTACAATTTAAAGAATAAGACGCAATAAGAATCACTTTACTGTGCATTCAGCTCGAATTCGACAATGGCGGAGGAGGAGGAATCGAAGATAATAACGTATAAAATATACACAGGCCGGCTGAATAGGATAATGCGACTTGAGCCGTCGGATGGATTCAATTTTGTTTGCGTTAAAAAGCGTGTTTCATAATGGAGGGAACGTTCTCCAATTTTAACATGCGCTACCTGAATATACTTTTCATTGTGGAAAGCCTTCGTTTTAGCTTCATTGTGGGCACGGACAATGGCATCACCGGAAATAAAGCGAGGATTTGCAATTCATGAAAAGATTCACGACAATTAAAGCGATTAAAGCCGGACTTTTAAATCCCCTTGCTGACTATTATGCCGTGTGTAAGGACCCGTGTTCCAGAGTGTAATGCGCGAGACATGTATTCTTGAACCCCCCCCTCCCGAATTAAGTTTTAAATGTGTTCGACGCGTATCCCCCGACCGTGCATCATCATTATCTCTGTATTGAATCCGGGAAGAATGGGATTTCGGTTTTAATCCACCGACTTCTGTTTGAAACGAGGGTATCTGGAAGGAGGAACGGGTCTTTCGCTTTCTGCGGAATTGTAAATGTAGATGCAAGCATCTTTTGTGATTATTCCGTGCAGATTTGTTTACTAAAATTATCTTTCTTTTTATTTATTTTATTAAAATTATATTCAGTTCATAGATAGAGCGATGCATATTCTGTAAGTAGAGTTTAATTATTTAATTATTTAAAATTTTAATTGTAACTCGCATCTTTTCACTTTAAGTAAAATAAAGATTTCAAATATTACTTAAACGAAATGATAAATTTCAGCATCGCTTTTAAATAATCGCAATTGATTAGAATTTTTACAGCGACCTGCTTTTGTTACTGAATTAATGTTACTGAATTAATGTTACTGAAAGAATTGTTATGAAATGATAGTTTTTCTCTTCCTTAAAAAACAGAAATTATAAATAAATTGAACTGAATAAAATAAATGATACTTTTCTAATAACTCTGATAAGTTATTAATACTGTAACAATACGATTTAACAATGAAATATTGTAACCGTATCGTTCTAGTCTTCTTACGTCTCCACAATTTTACATAATTTAAATATCAGCTATTCATTATGGATACACAGTCAACTAATTCTAACGGAACAACAGCAACCGATGCTTCAGAATGCATTTCAATGAAACTCTTTCTTTCACATTAAACCGAGCATGCCAAGTTAAAACAATTTCCAATGTCATTGAATTTTCAAAGCTTCCTCTTTAAACAATTTAAATTCCCAGACGGAATGAAAGATTGAATGCAATAAAGTAAAACGACGGCGGAGGAAATAAACGAAATGGTTAAATTCAAGTAGAAATTTCGTTCAGCTTATTATGCATAGTTTTTATAACAATCGTAATTTGTAGACAGCGATTGTTATTGTAAATTCTTATATTTATACGTAATATTACAAAAATTAAAATTCGAGGAATGTTTCTTTCGTAAATTAGAATATTAGAACGTTAAATTAGAACATTAATTGTTGTAAAAAGAATAGAAAATTCCTATTAGACTTTGTTAATTTATATGTATAGTTTTGCATTTGAAAAATTAATAGATATAAATGCATGCAGGTTTATTATACATATAGCGATAGGAAATGCCGATTATAACGCGATAAAATGTTCGAAGACATCGACGCGCAAGGAGACATTGCTTTCCGCAAAGTCGCGCATTTTCGCTGCCCGTATTCTTTCCGGAGACATTAAAGTCCCGAGTGCTCAAGGTATTAAAACCGTGAAACTTCATTTCGCATCGTCGGCCGCGGCGGAGGACGGAGAAAACGCCTCCATTATTTCGGCTGCGGCCGGATGATAAAATATGCACATGGTACAATGGCCAGACGCGTGGTCCATAAGATCCCCAAAGTTACCATTATGTTTGCCGCGCGGACCGCGCTCGCATTATCTCTCTTTAAATTTCTTATCTCGCGTTCCGCCTGAACATTTCCCGTTTGCACAGTCTACACAGCGGGAGACGAGCTTTAATCTCTAAAGGCCGTATCGTTTTTTGAAACGTTGAAAGCATTCTTCCTCTGTTTCGCACGAGCGAAGGAAGTGGAGCTTCGGTATTTGCGTTTATAGATCCTCGAGGATTGCAAATAATTTTTTTTGTCCGAAAGGCGGAACGTTTGACAACGCTCGCATTCCGGTTGTGCAAATAGAAATGGGTCGGTTTCAACCAGAGCTTGAATTTAATTGTAATTTCACTGTAAATTTTTACCTCTGAATTAGTTCTTTTTCTGGTTTGGTTTATTTTTACGTTAACGCTTCAATTCTGTTGCAGTACAATTGATTCAAACCCTGAAGGAACATTTATTTTTTCATTGATAGTTTAAAGTAAAGCACGGAAGTTTATACTATTTTTCAATTTATTTAACAATGTAGATATATGTAGGTATATGTTCAGTTTTCAGCATTTAGTTTTAGTTCACATCTCTCATATATCTTAGCATTTAGTTAATATCTTCCAAAGTATTTTCTAAGTATAATATATTACAAATTGAAAATATATTTATATTTATATTACACAAATTGAATATATACTTTTATATTTCTAATAAATTCAATATTCTAATATGTCTATATTTAAATAATATCCTCCGTATGAGTTGATTACTTTGAATACGAAATATGTGGAATGAATAAAAATAAATGTATGAGAAGGTTTTAGTGAATTTATAACTATTTCTTAAAAATAGAAAAGTTAAAAGTGAAGGGAATAACTGCTCGGAAACGATTGAAAATTTAAACAGTTTCATTCGAGCCCTTCCTACCGTTAAATTAGATACACCCACACGTTTCCTCGAACCTCCGCTAATATTTAACGTTTCTTTTAATTTCAGAGCTTCCTCCTCTCGATTCTCTCGACAAGAATGGAATCTATGCGGTTGCAAATATAAGACGCGCATTGAAGTCAGGCACTAGTCCTAGGTATTTCAAGAACGGGTGAATACGTGTTTGAAATCGTCAACGGCGCTACAAGGCACACGATTCGCGGCGCTATAGATACGTCACTCATTCCGTGTTCCGATAAATGGCCCTTCGGATAATTGAAATTCGAGGAAACTGGAATTTCCGTCGAGGAATTGCATATATTCAGCAAATATATATCAAGCGTTGGATAGAGAATTTTATAAAAATTGTCTGCTATCAGAATTTTGTAAAAAATTTTTATATTGTTATTTTAAGATCTATTTTAACACTTTACTGATCACTAGCCTATAAATTAACTTTTTAACGCGACCTGTAAATCGGTTGCCATGACAACCAATAATTTGGCTATCTGTTATTGAGGTATGTATTATTATTAGTATAATCAGTATTTTTTAAAATAATAAACGCCTTTCATGATCAATGAAATAAATAAAAAATGTTTATGGCCGAATGACCAATCGGTAAATGGTTAAACTACTTTGAAATATCGACGCGAAGTAAAAATGAAAAGATCCATTGTATCTGAAGTATGATATACGTCGCAAAAAGTACAGTAATTCACATATAAATAATCGAATAAAATAAACTGATACAACTATAACTTTTCGTTATCATCTTCTAGAATTATTTGATACAAAAAAGTTGCCTTTCTAAAAGTTAAAAGTTCACTTTCTGTGACATTACGCAACTTTGAAACTATAGAAATTTTTTGTACCGAATTTTATATTGTGATATATTATGAATAACAAGATCACAATACAGGATTCGTAGCCAGGCGACATTAGGAGCGTCGTAGGTTCGTTAATTGCATGCTTGAAACCAGAGCATCTGATGGCGATATTCGCAGAGAAATCATTTCCTCTCAGAAATCCCTTTCTTATCTTGACGACTACGTTAACAAGCAAAGCTGTCGCATCTGGGGCAGCAAAATCCAAGAGATGCACAAGAACAATCTCGACAACCGAAACGTACACTCTTCATAGCATTGTACAAAAAGAGGGAATTATTGTTTTGCCGTCATTGTGCTTCACGCGTATGCATTAATTGTAATTCATCACAAGACTACGAATTTTATGCATTTATAACAAACAAGACTCGGTCAAATATAAAATTTTAATGTCGTTAACATTATTTTGAGGATAACAAGCTACATTATTTTAAACTTATTATAATTACTAAAGGAAGAGGAACGTTCTCAATTAATTTATGTTTCCTACAATTAACTTAAACAATTTTTATTTTGCTTAAAGATCCGCAGATTCTATAAACTGTGTTCTTAACTTTATAAAAAAAATAGAATAAGTTCTTTCCAAGCGTAAAAGATTATTCAAGAGTTTCAAAGAAGAATTATTAAAGCTACCCTTTTGCGCCTTGTTTATCCCAAGAAACTTTGTTATAATAACTAATTATAGAAATTGATTTTCAACTTTGATAAACAAGTTATGTCACTTATACATAATCAACGTAGCATTCAAGGTGTCAACAATCGTTCGAATAATTATCACTCTGTTATACAACTATTAAAACGTGGATGCGCGCATGAAAAGCGTCGATTAGCTATTCAGTTCCTGGTGATTAACTTTAGTGAAAATTGTGCAACATGGCGTGATAGGAAGATCAATAGATCTCTTAATTAACGACTAACTGTACCAGTAGAGTTAACCCTTTTCACTCGAAGCCATTTCAATTACAAATCTAAAATAATATTTCTGGCTTCTAGTATTTCCATTTTATATAACAAAATTCATTCTATGTATATTAAATTGAGTCTCGTGACTCATATAACAGTTACTATTTCAACAATTTTTTAAATCGAAGCTTTGGCAATATCTATAAAAATAATTTTGCAACGTGTTACGACAATTTTAATGGCGCTGTAAAGTCGCCACTCGAGTGCAAAGGGTTAAATACTATTCCAACTGCATCACGCAGGTACTTGGATCCTCGTAATTAATTTCAACAGAAAAATTGTGCAATTGAGCGTGGTAAGAACATCATTTTTAAATGAATTGCTATTAAATGTGTGGTATACAAAAATTAATAAATGAATGTACAAATGGAGCTAAAGATTGATGCAATTGAATCGCGTAGCTTCTTAGCACCTGCTGATTCATTTCAGCTGAAATATTGTTCAATTGAGTGCGATGAGAATGTCACAGCTATAGTTAAAGTACCATTGAAAGCGTGTTACACAAAATGCGAGCTAAACATTGATGTAATATTTCGATCTCTTCATGTAACACAGAATTTGACAGCAACTTACTTCGACTAAATATATTTTAAATGGTATCTTCATATCTAATTATTATTTCAAAAAGAGTTTATTCGCCAAATTTTGTATTACATAAGATGAAAGTATTTGTAGTGTATTTACTACTTCAAAAATTTATTTTTAGCTCCTGATGATTGAGTCAACAGAAAAATTAACCCTAAACCTGCTATATCAAAATGACAGTCTCTATGTTGCTGAGATCATAAAGATTCGTTTACAGAAAATAACTGAAAGAATTCGTTGATCCAAATGTTTATAATAAAAACGGTTATTAATTCCTTGTACTATAATGACGTGTCAGACTCGCGATTTTCATGAAAGATTTACTAAATACGCGAATATTATTAATTTATTTTAAGTCGAAATCAAATTTATTCTTCTGTTATCAAAGTCCAAAACGAAAGTATATAATTACAATAAAAAAAAAAACAAGAATTGTCCGGTCTTATTAAGGAAAATATTAAGGACAAATAAGTGCTAATCAATGCAGCGTGAAAAGAATCGTAGTGCAAGGGGTTAAATAAATTAAATTAATTCAGCATAGTCGTTCTTACAAAGAAAAACATGTCACTTTAGTACTCGACAGGTTTAGTGTTAATCGAATGGGAACAATTTCGGTTCTACACGCGATGCGACACCGAACACGTTAAAAAGCAACCGACGAACAGTCAGAAGCGCCCGTTTCCCGACCGTCGAACGAGACACAATTCCGGCGAACGAGAGAAAAAAAAAATATTACTCACCTAGCCGCCTCTACAGACTCATTATCACACCATCGTCATCCACTCTTCCGTCTGCCGGCGAAGCGTGGTTCCGAGTGTTCGAAACAGTCAGTCGTAAAGCACTCGGCCGAGCACCGTCAATTTCCGCGATCACACGGAAGCGAATGGCCGCTAGGAGACCCTAGGAGCGGTTAATCATAGGGAATTGTCCGAGCTCGGTTGGAAATTGGCGCGGGTCGAGCGACGGTGCTGGTTTATTTTTCTTGCAGCACATGGCGCGTCGCAAATCATTCCGCGGCGGGATCCCCGTCGTCGAGGAGACGAGCGTGAAACGCACTCAGACTCGCGGCCCTTGAATCGCGTTTGCCGTTTCAACGATCCCACTTCGGGTTTCCCTCTAATTACGGGATTAACGCGGCGTGTCGTCGTCGTCGCCGTCGTCGAGCAGACGCCAATTAGTCCACCTGGACACCTGATCCTCGAAGCCGTAGCCGGGTCGCGACGTTCAGCGTATCGCGGTGATGCCGGGCTGGTTTCGTTCCGTTGCTCTCGCCGGCGGACACGCATCCTCCACGTGCAATTATTTCGGAAATATTGATTCGCTCCTGTTGCAGCGTGTTTAGAGCCGTGTAATTAGGGCGGCCGGCCGAGCTTTCGAAGGGCGGCCAATTATTTTCGGCCGCCGAGCTGCACAAGACCTTGCACGCCTCGCCGTTTACCGCTGACAAATCGTCGTAATAGTACCGTCATTACGGAAATATGATCCGCCCTGTCTCGACACGTGTCCCCAGCGTACACCCAATTGACCTTTCTAGAAAGATACCCGACCTGTCCAATAAAATCGTTTCTGCTCATCGTGTTTCCCCGTTGTCGCGATCGTTTCCCGATCGAACGTTCACCATCGAAAACCACGGGAGTTTTGCCGACGGTTTTACGGTCTCATAGAATCTCTTAATCGAGCGGCCGACCGTGCGGTCGGTGCTCGTGTAGAACGTTTCACCGCGGATGAAATTGACCGGGAATTGAATCGCGTTGCGGCGCAACTGTGAAGACCGTTTCGCCCGCGGTTCGTCGGTTGCTCTAATTCAGCAACCCGCTCATTTCGTATTTTCCGACTCGGTTCATTTGCATCGATCCGCGGCACGGTCCCTTTCTCCCTGCCAACACTTCCGACGAGAACTCTTCTGTCTCGAGAACTTATTGTGCGAACGCTCTTTTACTCTCGTTCCGCGAAGACCGCGCGCAACAACCTCCGGCACCGGTTCGCTTCAATAGCTTCGCGTCTAACGCGCGATCCTCGAGGCACGAGGAGACCGCTTTATCAGCGATTTCCAAGCTCCGTTCTCATCGGCTCAAAGGGCCACGCGGATAAGCCCCGCATAATATATGATGGCTCGAATAGCCGGAGCAACGCCGATCCAACGTCGCGAGGACGCACTTTTCGTCTCTTTCTTCTTTATCCGAAAAACGTACACCGTTGCACGAGCATCCTGTTGCTCTCGTCGGCCGGAATTTCACCGATTTCCGCGCAAGCCTTCGAGCCTCGAGCTCACTCGAGCGACGAGCTCCGTCGCCGCGGAAACGCTTGATACGATAACAGCACTGTTTTCATCGCGACCACGATCCCCGTTATTCTTTTGTTTACCACTCGGACACGCTTCTGTTCAGCGTCGTCGGGCCTCGCGAGCGCGCTAGCCGGCATCCAAATAATCCGGCAGCCGACTAGATTTATTTGTCCGAACTCCGTTGCCCGGAGTCAAGAGCAAAGTTTACGATCCACCTGACGTCTGCCTTTTCTCACACACGATTCCGTTGGTCTCGTCGCTGAAGAGGATCCTCCGGGCCTCGTCGCGGCTCACGGTTATTGGAAACCGATCTTCCCACTCGACGATTGGAACTGCTCCGTCGAGATGCACGGTGCGCCGAAGTTTTTACCGGACCGGATGTCGTCGTGGACCGGCGCTTTGATCCTCCGGAACGGGGCTCGGGGAGTCCGTCAGGTGTCACAGGCCGCCGAGGACCGCGCGTAGCCGCGTGGAACCGAGGCGGAACGACGACGACGACGACGACGGGGATATAAACACCGCGGAGAAAACGAGTTCACACTAAATCATCGGCGCGATCCAAGACGCGTCCTCGCTGATCGTTAACGGTTCACCGTGTCCCGGCGATCCTCTTCGTTCATCGCTCCTGCTCGACTCCCTAACGAGATCTTATCCTTCCCCGAGTCTCGGGCCGCTCGCGCCTCGGTCGAGTGGCTGGCGGCTCGCCAGCGAGGGAGACCACCGCTGAAAACTATACTAAATCACCGTTAGGATCAGGACTCGGGGGAGACGATCAACGACGCCGCTCGAGGGAGTGTCTCTCTACTCCAGCATCACCTGTTGGTATCGTATCCCGGTCACGGCCTATACAGGGTGGCACGGGGGAAAATCTGCTCCAGCTGGACGGCGGGCAATGCGGCTGCGCGGATGCAGATCGATGTGTTATATCGCGCGCGCTTTCCTATGCGAATCGCTCCGTCCTCCTTCAACGGCGCCCGCCCGCGCGGTGGGGCGAAATCACAAAGTTCTGTCAAAATCAAAGTACTTTTCACAGAAATGAGACGATGCTATTCTTTTTTTTACGTCGAAGCCGAAACGTTCTGGGATAAAGGATAAATAGAAGGCTACGTGGTGTGAACTATTCTTGACTTTGAAGATTTTGTTAAACTTTTTCGCAGCTGATTGTTATATAACAGTACTTGAGCGAGTGAGTTTATATAGAATAGCATTCGAAAATATGGGTAGAATTTTTACATCCTCTCTCGTGTGCTCTATCTATTTTTTATTTTGTGCTACTGTTTCTAGATGGGGTTGCAATTGTACAGTGTTTCATAATAGGTACTTTATTCTTTTTACGTATTATTATCCGTTGATTTTAAATCCGGTCGCAAAATTCCTAAAATAGTAAATACATTTTACAATTGTATTTTAATTTATAACATGAAAATTTGTGAAAAATAATGTGTAACCTGTCATAGAACAATGCAACCGCAAATGCTGTTTGATAAATCACAATTTTATTGGAATACTTCAACTTTAACATAAATTTCGAAGGTTAAAAAATATCGATACCATTTATTCTCCATTTTTCTCGTATTCTACAACGTTTCAGCTTTAACGTGAAACAAAAGTCATCGTTTTATCACATTTCTATCAAAAGTTCTCTGATTTTGACACAACTTTGTAATTTCATCCGCCGCGCAGCGACGCGAGGACCGCCGTCGTCGACGGCAACCACGACGTCGCTTATCGTCGATTTGACAAGTGCCATTGTGTCGATCCGACCGCATACCTCGGATCTTTCTTCTGCTCTTTTCGGTTTTCTCTCGTAGACGAGGGATCGATTGCGTTTTTTGGCCTCCTTTTGGCCCGCTTTGTTCCGACGCGCCGCGGCGAACCACTGCGTCGTCGAGTGAACACGTTTGCGGAGGCAAATCGAATTTCAAGCTTTCGTGATCATAGCCACCGTACGTGTCTACATGAATCCGAGTTTACGCGGTTTTTTGTGGAACGCAGAGGATTCCCGTTTCACAGATGATTCGTCGGGAGTATTCCGCTTACGAAGCTTAGACTGTTTCGTAGTTCTTTTTTTTAAACTGGATTTTGTTGGTGGTGTTAATGTAAAAATATGTTTATTTAATGGGTAGAGAATATTAGAGTGTACATATAATATAGATAAAGTAAGTAATATTTTAGCACTTTGCGATTTGATTTAAGATCTTTAACTAGCTTCAGTGAGAATTAATCGACATTCTCGCTATTGTACATATATTCTTGTTGTTATATATTATATATATATATGGATCACAAAGCAAATAAAGTAAAATAATAATGAGAATATATGTATTATGCAGAAAATGTTAATAAATCCTCTCTAAAGATAGCTAAAGTTCTTAAATTTAATTGGAAAGACTGAAGTCGCCAGAATAGTTTAAAATATTGCAATATTGATTGACGTCAATCATAATACTGTTGATATGGGTTTGGCGATTGTTAAAAGTACGGAGCAACAATTTCTATATAATCACACAATTATAAATTAGAAGTGTAAGTTTGTAAAACTTACACGTTCGAACAAACAATAGATGATCTTCCTTTCTTTTAGAAATTCTTTCTGATTATTTTAAAACAAACTATAGACTTCGATATTAGAATTTTATAAATACAGATATCTATAACCTATACAGTATTTGTTTCAAATAAAAATAATGCCAATAAGCAACGGACAGATATCAAATATTTATAAAGAAAATATATGAAATACAATTTTAAATAATGAATTCTTCACAACTGAAATAAACTAGTATCTCAAACATGTCATAAAATTTCCGGAAACAAAATGTTTTATTTTGATAAATCACAGCTAAAGCACTAAAATAAATATATGATTTTGACAATGTAAAATGTAACATGACAGAATTTATTTTGGTAATCTAAAGTTAAAGCATGATTTTTTTAATTTTTCTAACATAAAAACGTATTGTAAAACCAAATAACGTAAAAATACTGTTTTGTCTAGTATTAAATATTATGCAGTGTTAGGTGATTTCATTTATTCAGAAACTGGAACACGTGGAAAGTTCGTAGACACATCCGAGAGAAGTTTGCGGTGTAAAAACTCGGAGTATCAATAATTTAATTCAGTACTATCTGATACAGTGCCAATTCTATTCTTCACTACAGATTCCATCCTGTTCAATGACCTTTTGACATCCGCGTTTCAATGATATTTTTGAAAAATTGATTACTCCTGTGATCAAGAAACACGCGTATGCTTCGACCATTCACACGGTCGAATGTGTCGAGCATGAATGAATATAAACGAAGTCTATGCATAATGATCGCTACGTCGCGGCGCCAGTCGAGTCCCATCACTTTGTTTACGAACCTTTTGTGCGAATGCTGCAACTATGTTCGCGCGCGTAGGATTCATTAGCACCAACAGGGAAATTGGTTTTCCTTTTTTGCTCTACAGGTAATGCAGCGTGCATCGCGTTCGACGGGAACGCAACGAGAGGTAATCCTTTTAACCCGTCAATGCTTGTCGATGAGGATGACCGAACTGTTTTGAAACATGGCAGCAGTTCGATTGAGAATGATCCTGTTGCAAAGCTCGATTTTTTTTGCACAATTCTTACAAGTTTATCGCTGACTATTTTGTATTAATTATTATGTAATAATAGAGATATTGCTTTTACTTTTTTTATTTTTACTGCTATAATAATTAAGTATATCTTTATAAATTCAATAAGATTTTAAAGATTTGATATATGTAGAATAGCTAATATTATTTACAACAATTTTATAACAAAGATATTGCTTATACTTTTCTCATTTTCGTAAGTAAGTATATCATTATAAATTCAATAAGATTTTAAAGATTTGATATATGTAGAATGGCTAACATCATTTACAACAATTTTGTAACAAAGATATTGTTTTTAGATATTGTTCTCATTTTTGCTAACATAAAAATTAGGTGTATCATTATAAAGATAAGATTTTAAAGACTTGATATATGTAGAACATCTAAAATCATTTACAGCAATTTCTTATGGTTAGATTTAGAATTACTTTTAAAATTCGAGTACAACAAATGCGGCTTACAGAAATAAGAGAGACATTGTGGTAGAGATACGGTTCAAATGACTAATATTCACGGTCATCCAGGAATCGAATCGCGAAGCATCGATGAGAATGTTTTTCTATGGAGTGCATTGCTGTAATGGATGAGTCTCTGCACCGAGAAAATATCGATAAGCGTTACGAGCTCATTGGTTCGTAACAGATCACTACTTTTTACCTTTAAAGCAAAAAATTGTTGTTTGTGCGTATTTTTAGTTGTTGTATAAATAACATTTGCGGTTAAAATATTTATAATTACACAGGTATTAATTATAAGAGAAATAATTGTATAATTACGTTTCAATTATCGCAGCACGATCTTGCATAATTAATAGGCACAGCCTTAATTGCATTTCCTTAATACATATTTATTTAGTTTGTTCTTATTACATATTCATTGCTGTATATTATCATATACAGTACTATTTGGATCCTTAGCCGTTTCTTTCGTTTTTAATTACATGACAAAATATCGGAAACATAGCTGCTTTAATTTGTCAATTAACTACTGTCGCCAATACAGTGATATTCTATGCAGAACTGTAATGGAATAATTAATATTGAAATATAAATATTGTCATTTGACTATCTAGTTTCTGACAATTAAATTTTCCATAAAACAATTAACGTTTCCAGAAGAAGTACTTTAATAAATATGTTGGGAAAAGCTGTCAAATAAAATTATAAATGTTCTTAAAAATAATCATTTATATTTTTGTCGTATAGGTTCACTGTTCAAGTATTAAATAGAAGCAAATTAAATTTGTTTATATGTATAGTTGTGTGACTATCAACTGCTTGAAGCATAAAAATTTGTCGTTCGATTGTTAATAATCGTCACTGTCTTTCTCGTGTGTTGCGTACTTTTGAAATACCAATTGTTCGCGTAATTATTTGTCGTAACAAACAGGAGAAGAATAAAGGCGTGCCGTGGTAAACGCATCCGTTGCTTTTGTAAATAATGTTTATTAGATAATGCGTGCTTAAGAGTATTAGGTAACATAATGTATTCTACGGTCCTTCATAGAAGGTGTACAAATCATTGTTCCAGCAATGTCTTCTAGATTAACGTAGATAAAATCATCGTCGTTGTCGTCGCTATCGCCACTGTCCTCATTCAATCAATTAAACCCGTGCTTCTCGCGCATACTTCACCATGCGGATCATTATCGAGTCGACACGTAAAATCGAATTTGCCCTGGAAAATTTTAAGATCGCCAATATCCCCACATTCTCCTGCGAATTTGTGTTCGCTTCGAAATTTCAGCGCATTTTCTCATCAACGAAGTTATTCAATTAAACGTGGCCGCTTACGAAGTTATTATGAACACTTAAAATCTAAGGAAATTGCCTTTTGGAAAAATGATTAAAATTTACTTTTGGAAAATGGTAATCGCGATTATTTCATAATATTTAATTTTTCTTTTTTGAATTAATGAAGGGTAAGATAGCGAAATGCGAACTGTACGCTGAATTATAAGATCGTAAATTATCTTAATCGAATGGCGAACATTGTTCGAATTTCCCATGAACATCGTTCGATTTTAGCGCTCCAAATTTACGAGTCCACGACGATTGATTCACGTTCCCGTGAGTTCTCAACATCAAATAAATCGAAGTTCCTTAAACTTATAATAGTATGTATATATATATAGTTTATATATATACGGTCCTAAGATTTTTTCCACGGTCGGTCCAACTAAAAGTTATCGATGAATAACGTATCACGTTTCAAAGTTTCTTTTCCTCTAAACTCGCCGGGGGCCGTTGGAGCAAATCTCTCGAAAAACCGGCCCCCGGCAATTCATTAAAAAAATCTCGATCTTATTTATTCCTATATTCCCTTGTGTTACGCACAATCCGTTTCTCCCTCGTTTGCATCCACATTCATTCCTCGTTTCTCTCTTTCTATATATAATTATTTATTTATGTAATCTATATAATAAAGAATTTTTATGTAGGTAATAGCAAGTAACGTACAAGCAAACGTCGGTTAATTTCGAGTGTCCACCTTTTTTCAAACTTTCTTGTCAGAATATTTTTTCCTCGATGTTCAATTAAATGTAACAAATATTTAATTATACGTTGCACGTTCCGTCGAAGTTACTAACTGAATTATTACTTTTACAGCTGAAAACTTTTCATATTTTTACAAGATTGTGATGTATAATTTAACTCGATTATGTGATCAGAGTTTATTGATAATAAAAAAAGTATTGAACAATATTCTCTCATTAATGCAATTTTACAGATACCCAACAAAAGCTCTGATATTTTTTATCGCATTGTGCATGCTGAACACGCATATATCTACACACTGGTCCGAAATGAAATGCTGAATTAATGCATTCTGTAAATAAAAGAATCGGAAGAACGTTATTTTAATGTAAATTGAGAAAAACTTTGTTCGAAATTTGCAAAAAGAAAATTAAATGTTAAATAAATAAGAGACTTGGTTTATTCTAATACACGAGAATTTATCAAATGGAAATTTTATTAATTTTAAATATCATTCGATCAGTTAAGTTACGTCAGTAAAAAGAACTTTGTAAACAATATAATATAAATTGGAACTGATATGCAAGGGGAAATTTTTCCCGATAATTTTTATTCATAAAAGCATACTTACACATTGTACAAAATCAGAAGTGTGCGACTATAAAAAGAAGATTTAACCAAACTGAACAGAAATTTGTGAAAAGTAATTTCAAAAAACAATCTTTGTACAACAATATAAAATTCTATGCGATAACGGTTCTAAAAGGATTTTCTAAACATTTTTTATTTACTATCTCATTTCGAAATTTATTTCGCTGCTCATATTTCCAATTAATGATGTTCGTATAATACTGCATCAAAGTTCATACAGATTTTTAATTTGCTTTGTAAATATCATGACTTTAAATAATATTTCATACAATAACATAATAAACAAACGATTTTTACAATTGTACCACAGAAATAAAATTATTGTAAAATTAAAAGCTATAGCTGCTCGATTCGCTAGCCATCCGTCGTTTTTAATATTATTTCTTACAAATCAGGTGACTAACAATTTTTATTTGCAGTCTACGCAAAACGATCACTGTTAAATAAAAAGATTACCCATTGGCTGCATAAGAAATAACAAACAAAATGAGTAAATAAACTCTGTTTTCGTTACCGGTTACAATTTTACCACGAAAAATCATTTCTCTGTTTGTCCCTATAAAATCAACCCACGTCTTACCAGGTATCGCCGACAGCGAAATAAAAAGTCTTGTTTCTCCGAAGCGCGGCTTCAGAATAAAATCGAATCATCGAGATTCCTCAGAGTTGCTTGTCGACGCGTTCCGCGGAGCAACAAAGTTTGAGAAAAAGATACCGGGCACTCGCGTAATCGAGGTTTCCTTGTTGGTTTTACGTGTTTGTGTTACGTCCGTAACTATACCAATGTCGAGTCGAATGGAGGTTAATTTATTTACGCGCAAGATTCTGCGGCTTCTCATCCGATCTTTCCGCGTACGTGTTGTAAATTCAAACTTCCAAAGAATCGCGCGTGGCTGTGTCGACGTGTGAGTGGGCGTGTGTACGTGTTTTTCACTCCGTGTACGTGTTTTTCACTGTCTGCACGTGTTTTCCCCCGGTGTACACGTTCGCGACCGTACACTATGGCTCTTTAGGTAATAGGTGTCAAGTGTCATCTTGTTTGTAGCGTTAGTAATTAATTTATTAAAACTTTCTATATCATCTTAATTTTCATAGTCTCTTTAATAATTGCCTATACATTCCGTTTCATTTTTGCTCTCTCTCTCCCTCTCTCTCGCATTCTCTCCCACTCTCGCATTCTCGCGCTCTTTCTCTTTCTCTTTCTCTCCCTCTCTCTCTCTCTCTCTCTCTTTCTTCCTCCTATTCTCATGCATCGTCTTTATAATCTGTCTCGTGTAGCTGCCTTTCCTTCGAAACTTTCTTTCATCTCCCGTTTACGATAAATTTCTTTAAAAATCATCCCGCATGCGGTGTGTAATCGTCGAACAACTCGAGGCATCCTGCTTTTTTATGGTAACGACGAAATCAGGCCGACGACCGGCCTTGACACGTTACGCGTCCCGAAAGTGAAAGCTTTCTCGACGATATTTGCGTGACTGAAGCGCAACGACTGCAGTAATTGAAACAAACAAGGACATTCGTGTTAGACGGCGGATACAGAAACCGCGTACGATTAGTTCGTGTTCCAAGCTGTGACCGTGGATAATTCACCGCGATACGCGAACGTTGCAGTTCAATACCGTTTCTCGGAAAATATGGAAAAACATGATCTATTGGTAATCGTCGTTCGAAACGTTTTAATTCTGTATCATCGTCTCGAGGAATTTAATCGACAAAACGATGAAGTCGATACGTCGAAATTTTTCTAAACAATGCTTTTAGATAACCCTTCTACACTCCTCAAAGATAGTTATACAAAAGATTGTCGGTTCACAGACATTCGTTTCACATACTGATTCGTTCTACTATACTTCATTCATGATATGATATTTTAACACTTTGATCATTGCGCTAATAACTTTAAAAACTTACGAAAATTAAGTATTTTGTTCGACGAAATTAAAATCGAAATTTCCAGTTGTACGATATGAGTTGCTTTTTAACCCTTTGCACTACAATAACGAGTCAGACTCGTGGTGTAGATTTCATGCAAGCTCTACTAAATATGAATTTCATCCACGTCGAAGTAAAAATAAATTTTTCTGCTATCAAAGTATAGAAACGAAGATAAATAAAGATAATACAAGAAACAAAAATTGTCTGGTCCTCTTAGGAAAATTATTAAATCCGAATAAGTGCTAATCGTCACGGCATGAAAGGGACGGTAATGTAAGGGGTTAATTTCTTCCTGTACTTTGATCAGCCTGACTCATCATTATGATTTCTAACAATAACTTGTTAAGTAAGGATGTTATCTCGTCTTTTGAAGTCGAAATAAAATTCTGTCTTTTTGCCACTAATATTTAAGCGGTGAAGTAATTGTAAGCACGCTATAAATATTAATTTGATTTCTCCCCCAAGAAATTATTCCAATCGATAATTATTTAATCATTGTGACTGCGAAGATAAAAGTACTGTAAGGGGTTAAACTTTTCGAATCTCTACAGAGTTAGAAACGTGTGATAAATTAGCAGAAAAATTAGTTTACAGAGCCGAGAAAATAATTTTATTATATTCTATGAACGACGCGGTAATTAAAGTGTTAAAAAGATCAAAATCGTATAAACCAGGGAGGAGCGTAAAAGGGTCGAAGAATAATACGAAGATACCCGTTGGCATACAAAATGATAAAAGGACAATACGTCGAAGAGGGAAAACAATATTGAACTGGAAATTTCCGTAACCGGTGTAACAATAAGTGCAAGCTTTGTCCCGGAACCGTGCGTAAAAAGAACGGGAAGCGATTGATCTCGAGCGTTCGACGTCGTTTATAAATCGAAGGGCAGAACGGACAAAGTGTCGGCAAACGTGTAATCTCCCGGCTTCGATAGGGCTACGATGTCAACGGGGGCACAGCTCTATCGAATTCTGGGAATTGACAATGCTCGGCATCGATGTACCTAGAGCTCGTTCTCTTAATCTAAAAACGCCAGTTTCGAAATCGACGCTTACGCTACGCGTTCCGACAGGATCGAAAAATAATCTGTCCAATCTCTAATCCTAGGGGTCGAAGTCTTGTCTCTTATAAAACGAACTTGGAAGAAGGAGACCCTCGTAGACGCGACGGTTCCACAAGCAATCGGTCGAGACGTAAAACGGATATTTGGCAGCACGGTTAACAGAGAAGACGAGATAAACGTAGGATCGACAACTTCATCCACTTGTCCCTTCGATAGGTCAATTATCGGCGGACTGCGGACCCATTTGCGCCAGATCTCGAAAATGAACGTTTGATTGTTACTTGTCCGATCTTCGACTTAAAATCAGTGGCGTTAGAGAAACCGCGGCGAACCACGCGACCGCCATTGTTACAGAAACGCTTCTTGAATTTACCAGTGACGAATCTCAACTCGCATCGCTCCCCCATAACGAGGGAGGACGATCACGTGGTTTGTTGCAATTCCTCCAACACCATAGTCGAAAACGAA
This sequence comes from Augochlora pura, assembly GCF_028453695.1. NCBI lineage: Eukaryota > Metazoa > Arthropoda > Insecta > Hymenoptera > Halictidae > Augochlora > Augochlora pura. The sequence goes on along the minus strand of NC_135775.1, from coordinate 18,914,258 downwards.
TACTGGATACAGACTTAAATTCGAGTTTGTTTTGTCTCCGGAAACCGTGAGATCGACGCAAACCTCCGCAGCCCGATGATCTCGAGAAGCGGTTCACCGATCTCGAGAACTAAAGCGAGAAAATCGTATCCATGATCCAACAGAAACATCGGCTCTTCAACATCTCTCGGGTTACAGTTTCGAGACACTGTCTCTCCTGCCTCTCGTTATATACATTGTGGATTACACGTCGATATATTTCTATGTACAATCGCGTGTCTCGTCTTGCCAAACTTGCCTTTTGTGCGTTTGGACATGTCGGTTGTAATTGTATATAATATAGTAAGTTATAATATTATTAATCTGAGTTTCTAGGCAGTTGTGTGTTGTTTACATTATATACGTTAAGATTTATCACTAAGGCTCTCTCTCTCTCTCTCGCTCGCTTTTTATCTCACTCTCTTTCTCACTCTCTCTCTCTTTCTCTCACTACCTTTCGCATCGTCTATATCGCATGTAGATTCCCATTCTCACGCTCTTTACAAGAATTTTCATTTGGCCTCTGTGTTCTCTCGCTAAGTTGGTTTTCGAAATGAATGGTTCAGCTACGCATGCGTGTTCAACCGTTTCGCTACAGAAAATTCATCGGAGGAAGAAATGAAACTGAACCACGTTCAACCGATTCCGCGTACGACGCTCGAGTTCTGTCGAGAGGACAGGTTTCCCTCCCCACCAGAAATTTCGTCTCCGTTTACGACGCGAAACACAGAATCCCGTGCACGAAACCGACGTTACGTTCGCGCGCGGGCGGGCGCGCGCGACGCTCGGACACGGTTTTTAGGAAGCGGTTGTAACAACAAAGTCTTGCCTTTCTTTTGTTTTTTCTTTTTCTGTGTTTTTTTCTTTCTCTTTTGTTTAAACAGCTCCGACGACGCCGACCGCGCGCGTGTCGACCACGTCGTTCGCCGTCGACGCGCGAAGCAAAACTCATTTTTAATCGCCATTCGCCTATGTTTCATCCCCACGACCTAGCGCTCGGCACACCCATACACGCTCGAAATGATTATCTAGAGTTCCTCGTTCGCGGATCGATCCGAAATATTTCTGTTTTTTTTTTTTCGCCATTGTCAAGCGGCTTCGAGACCCATCTCCGGCAGTTCCCGTCCACGTTTATACAAAAGTGTACGCCGTTTCCCCCCCCCTTATTTTCGGCTCTTGACGAAACCAGAACGGCACCGTATGTCATACGGGTGATCGAAGTCCGTGTCTCTGCGCGGCTGCAAAACGTTCCCGCGAACGCAAGAGTGAGTCTTCTTGTTTCCATTTCCGTGTCCCGATCAGTGGTATTGAGCAATGTACTGCCATCGAACCGATCGTTTGAGAGACACCGTTCGCCGGTCGCTGACTGATTGCGTTTCTTTGAGCCGGTCTAAACAATTTTTGCCTCATTCCTGAACGTTGTCGTTCTTTTGTCATAACGTGAGAAAATGTTACCGAGTTCTTATGAGAAATAGATGTATATTAATGGCATTTTTAGGAAGCGTTTGGATAAAATGGCGGTCTTTGGAAGCACGAAGTTTAAAGAACGTATAAGAAGACTAGACAGACCTGGTTGTTCATCACGTTGGATCTTTATGTCCAAGGTTGTTTAGCGAAAGAAAGAATGCTCGAAGAAGACAAACGACTCGACGTCGCATTGCTAAAG
>NC_135775.1:18910066-18912474 GCF_028453695.1 Augochlora pura | reverse complement strand
GCGACGGTATGCGGCGATGGTAGGCTATACTACGTGCATACCGTGTGGACCAGCGTAGATTTACTGTATCGCGCGGATACCTAATCTTAACGCCTACGGATACCATGGACCGTATATTATATCTACTGGCTTCGGATAATGTCCCCGAAGCAAAGATTAAATCGTCTGCGTGATAGCTGAATCTACAAGATGTGTAAGCTATGACGTATCTGTAATTTTGAAAAAGTTACACATCGTTGTTAGAAACGTGTCGAATTGTTTCAATATTAATGAATATGCGATAATTTTTATCTTCTTGAAAATTATAATTTCGCAGAATGCATTTGAACTGTAGTTAAGATGTTCGTAATGTTCAATCTGTAATTATTTTCTCAGAATTTATTTTAATAAAAAAGAATCATAGGAACAATATACAGATAACTGGAGAAAAGCTATTTATTTATAATTATTGATTAGCAAATAAAATAGCTTTCATCAGTTTGCTTTTTATCTTATTGTCATTTTTCTGTAAATTCTCTCTTGCATTACGTAATCAATGTTACAATAACGAAGACTTATATTAGACTGCAGATTTTATACATCTATAGGACAAATAAGTAGATGAAACACAAAACCGTGATTGTATTAGAGAAATTAAACAATTTGATTGTATTACTTAGGACTCGTTAAAATGACTTAAAACCGGAATAGATGTTTATACAATTCTCGTTCCTTGTAACTAATGTATAATATTTTTATTTTGCATAAAGATCTGCAATCTACTTATTATTTTAATTAATCGCATAATGCGATATGATTCCATATTATTGTCTAAATTATTGACTAAACACCGAGGGACACATATTATTTAAGATCCGTAGCATTTAAAATTTTGATTTGAAGTCCAGTATCGCGTCAGCCATTTTGAACGACCATCTTTTAATCAGCGTAACGTAGCGGTGAACGGTTATCCGTGCTTCACTAAAGTCTCGAACTTTCTATACACGTACTATGTCGCACACGTCGTGTCTGATATTAAATACGGTCTAAGAAGAGTAGCCTACCATCACTGTTCACCACTGCCGGGGACATTATAGAAATTAACGGACATAACAGATGGCCGCGTGCTCCGTCGAGGATGCATCCGTGAGCGCGCGCGCGCGCGCGCGCGGCCGCGCTTGCCCCCTTTTTAATTAATAAAACGAAACAGCGCGCGGCTCGACGACCGTACGCTCTTTCCATTTTTATTATTTTTCTCTTTTCAACCCTTTCCGCCGCATCGTGTAGATGCATCCACCCTCCCCCTCCTCCTTCCCTCTCCCGCTGGTACGTGCACGACGTGTTTCCTTCGTGGCCACTGGTTACCCTACTAGACTTAACTGGCCGCGAATCGTGGCCGACTCGGGGGAACGAAAATTTGTACACGCGGCGGCGGCGGCGGTGGTGGCGTCGGTGGCGGTGGCCGTATCGTGCTGTGTCGCTGACAGTGCGCATTTTTGTGTTCTATTTCGTATTCGGATTTTCCTCCTTTTTTTTTTTGTTCCTCGGGGCCGCACGGTGCCCGGCCACGAACTTTTTTTCTACGCCGCGAAACTGGAACCGGGTTTACCAATGCATTATTCGGAAACTGTTTTGTCCGGGAATTTTAGAGGCAGAAATTCTCCGTGCGCGAAAGGCGGAAAGCTTTTTAATGATTCCACTTGCCGCCTGACGAACGCGTTTTATTCATTTATGCGGATGATCTGCTCGGCGACAACGCCGGTCTACCAGGACGCCGAACTGTGTAACGTTGCTCGAATTAGCGACGACGCGTTCCCCTTCGTTTCGTTCTCTTTTTGGGCTGTTTCGTTTGTTCCTCGCGATCGTTTATTTCCAGATGGCGTACACTTACGGACAAAAGTTAAGGAATAGTTTTTAACAGGTAATACATTTTTTAAAATTGAACCAAACGAATTTTTACATGCTGGAAGGACTATAGTTTACTGTGCGATGAATAATATACTTTTTCAAACATTGATATTATTTGAAATGACGAGAAGAAATAAATAATTCACGGTTTTTAACATTTCAAAATATATTTTTAATATAACTTATTCATTTTTAATTTTTGTGTATTTATATATATTTCTGTTATTTAAATACCGTGTACGTTTAAAGCGGAATAGCTCCTTTAACGCTTGCGATAAGGTAATTGATATTATAATGCAAAATTTATTGGCCACATTTATCTATCATGTACGTGTATGAATGGTTTCATTTGCGATGCAGAAGTGAATTGATGATATTCGGTTTAATGGACCCAGATTCTCTGTTTCAATCCATTTCGTTATCAGCGAAACAATAGAAATAGCATTTGACATGGATGAGCAATTCGATTATTCCCGTTTTCGAGTGCGACGACTTATGGCGGAGCATCGGAAATCCTAATG
>NC_135775.1:18883394-18909566 GCF_028453695.1 Augochlora pura | reverse complement strand
AGTGTTGAATAAAATTGCAAAATTTGTCATTGAAAATTAGTATTATTAAACTATGTAAGTCGTTGCTTAGAGAATGAACTGATACTTGAACAAAGTAAAATATTGCTATTCGTGATTTCGTACAATTAAATAGTGAAAGAAACGCAACCATGATGCAACGCAGGGTTTTCAAGATGCTATTAACCCCCATAACACGACTAAAAGAGACAGACGTTAACGCTTGGTCATAACTTATAGTGAAGACTTAAATAACAATACACGGTCCAGAATAGTTCTTCCCGTTGCATCGCAAAACACCGTTTCATATCCAACGCAATGCTAATGCTTGTCTCCACGCCTTTAAAACAATTTATCACAAACTTATTATCCGTCTCTGGGACGTTACACGGCAAACGTGTCGGCTAGACTGCGCATTCTCCTGCAATTTTCATAACTATAAATAATCTTAAATTGAAAAATGAATCTCGGTGATTACATGATTTCTTAAGGTGAGAGTGAAACACCATTAATCTCTGTTAATGCATGCGTTTCCTCGTATTTTACATGCACAATAATCCGCAATCCAGAGACACTTCGCGCAAAACTTAGGCGATTACGTGGCTATTTCTCTCTTTCATCATCTGTATCGTAAAAAGGTGTCGTTCTCGACGCGAAACGGTTCCCCAAAACGATCCGTTCGACTGGATATTTTACCATGCTAGACTTACTCTTTATGAATTAGAAATCGTGAATATCATCCTATTGGTCTTTTACGCTAGTTAATCGTTCGCTACGTGTTGGTTATCAGTGTTATTGCTGCTAAGAGTTTAATCAACGGGATCCTGCGGTCTCTCTACAGATTACGTTTTGTCGGTAGACAATTAACTCTGCTCGCCGATTTGCATATTACCCTTGTTATAAACGCCGAGGAAAACGCAAGCGTACGTATTTTTTTTTTTTTGCTTCAAGGAAAAAAGCTTCCGCTAACAATCGCGTTCAAGACATTACGCGCCGTGGAAAGCGATCAGCGAGACCCTTTGTTCATCGACACGTTGGTCGATTCATCGAACACGGTTTTTCGAAAATCGAACGCCCTCGTACTTGTTTAGTTAATTTCATCTTAATGATAAATTATAATTAATTCTTATTAGTAAGCTTTTGGTAATGTCGAGACAACAAAGTTATAGCAAAAAGAGCTTCGCTAGATATACAGTGTCTGTAGAATACGATCGAACAATAAGCCAACAAGTGATAAATTTTAAACACGTGAAATTGCAATAACCAGACTGTGGATATTTATGCAGTTATGTCATTTACATATTTTAAATTGTTAGAAAGACATATATATCGAGGAACATGAAATAACATCTTATTTTTACCATAAAGAATTTTCTTGTTGGTAAACTAAATTTATCCCTAATAATTGATGAAAATTGTAATTTGCATAAAGATCCGCGGTCTAGTAATAACAAAGTGAGTCTTAGTTTTATTAGAAGAACAAAGATATGCTATAAAAATTGACCAAACGAGTTATTGTGGTTTAAAATTGTCTAAGAAACGATCAAGTTATTTATATTCAATTGTTCAGACGTGTATGAACGACTCAGATCACACTCGAGGGATCAAAATGATCAATAGGACCAACCTAGTCCACGCAACCATAATCGGGCAGTCAAAGGCTTGAACTAATACATCGCTTTTCCGTTCACTATGTTCGACGAGATCGACACAAGTTTTTATCAATTTCCATGGGTCCACATTAATCGTTTTCCACGGGACAGTCTGCTACCGTAAGTTCGTAGAGTGATGGTGCGAGTCGTCGAAGGCGCCATGGTTTCATTTTATATAATATATGTATATAATATATATGTATAGTCATTAACAATATTAATTACAGGTACCTAAAAATTTCTCGCACGCGTTCCCCACGTCGGAAAAAAGTAAGAAAAGTCGAAATGCATCGTACAAGTTTAGGACAGTCTACATTGGCTAAGTTTCTCGGTCTCGTTCGATTTTTCGTCTTCCGTCGATCGGCGCGCGCGCGTCGTTTTCCGTAGCCGATCGAGCTCCTCGTTTTCTTTGGTTCTATTACCTACTCGTGTGGTTATCAAGTGATATTACAAAGTCGAAATGGTAAAACGTCGTTACGAAAAAAGAAAAACAAAGACGCTGCGAGAATGTCTCTGCGCCGTGCGAACGCTAAGAAAATCGATGTTTGATAGATGTGAACACGACGCATATACACAGATTGTGCCCAATATTTGCGAGTCGAGACACGCCGATCCCGTTGTTCCCACGTTCATTGTCGCACGATCTGAGATTTCCATCGACGAGCCGCCAATAAAATGCTCTAACAGTAGTGATTTAGATAAATAAGTAACGTTTAATAAATATATAAATATAATTAGACAAATGTATAAATAAATAAATATAATTAGACAAACATATAAATAAATAAAACGGTAATTGAAATAAGTAATCGCTAAATTGTGTCTCGAACGCATTTTTAAAATTATGCGTTCCCTTCGTTTTCGTTATCGCATAATTTAATAAAATTTTTCTTCGTAAACATAGTAATAGGATTGATATTTTCTTATAACTATACACACAGGGAGACTCGTTTTATGACGTAAAATCGAATCTTAAGGTTTACAAGACAATTTCAATATAATTTTTTTCCAGACATAAATACTTTTCGCGAACTATTATTAATTTGATATCGTTCAATCTCCTTTCAATTCCATTTCATATTCTTACATGTTAATCACAAAGTAATATATTTATCTATCATCTGAATTCGTGAAAAAATTGCAAATATTAATACTGATTGGATGTTTAGTAAATATAAGTACTACGCCATTATAAAATTTCAATCTATATTTCAACTATAATCCTCGAATTATCTAGTCTTTCTTCAATGGAATTTTAATGCAATAAATAATACATTTACCTTTAGTTTCTTTTTACTACGACACTACTTAACTGTTTTAAGGTAAATTCAAGTATCCTAAGAGGTACAATGATTAAATTTAGTCAGTCTATTCTATCAATGAAAAGATAAACCATACAAAATTATTATTCGATAAAATTATCCTCTAAACTGTTCTCATCGTACACCTATATATAAATTCATTTGACACATTTATTTGTTACGTTTGCTCAGGGAGGAAATCAAATGATAGTAGAACAGGCACTCGCTATTGGCAACTTGTTTAAATATTCAACAAAATAATATCCTTCTATCGTGGTCAGAACAAAATAAGGCAAAATAATAAAATAAAATATAATTACAAATAATAATTCGAATAGTCATTAACAACTACGTAAATCTACATCGTTTTCTCGCGTCTCACAAATGGAATCCCATACGAATATATCTGATTTGTTGAACGTCCAGAATCCTCGTGTTTCGACTCGCAGACATCACAATTTGGATCGATCTGTATATTTACAATAATCGCAGTGACGATCGATTCGATATCATCTCCCTATTTATTTATACAGCGTGATCCTTCCTTCGTCCCTATCCCGTTCAATGAAAATCTGTCTGCATTGCATTCCATTGCGTTGGCAAATCTAGGATATACCCTGGACACCGTCCGAGAGCGATTGGCAAACTAGAGATGGTGTTACCTCGATTACTCGCTGACTGTTTAACAATAAGTAACGTCCCGAAGTGCTTGGCCTTGATTTCTCTACGCCCGCAGATGTGTATTTCAAATCTCTCGTCGTCCCTTGAACGCTTTTCCATTCCGGAATCTACGGTTTCATCGACGATTTTATCTGCTAAGGTTTATTGCTACGTCTCGGCTACTGTATCGAAATGGGGTTAGCGATTACAATTTCTCGTGTCGGAATGGCTCAGTATAAAGTGGCTTGGCAGTGTTTAAACATTGGTGACCGTAACAACAAGACCTGACAATTTATCCGGATGTAACCCTGTCGCGTTCTATCTGACCTGCTTGGTTATTCGAATATCCGCCATTCAATCGTTTCGTTAATAACCAACGTTTGTCAATCGATAAAATTATGCGTCCTCGCGTGTAACAATTCCGGCGGCTTAATTTTACACCGCCGTAAATCAACGGAAGATTAAACAACGAAGAGGACATTTCGAACAGATTTTAAACGTATTAATTTTAACATTCATTCTTCGAATAGTTTAGGAAGATAACGTTTCTTTTCTACGGTGGCGTTTCCTTAATAATCTTGCTGCTCTGTAATGCTAACTATCAACGTGTCAAACATTTTTTATAGCTTTTGAATACCATTTTCATTTAAATTCATATTACAATCCTCGAGAATTCGCAAATTAACGCAGAGCATCGAGCAACGAGGATTTGTTTGAAGTCACCGTAGACGAAGAACTTGATACAATTTTTGATACAACAATTAAAGATCACCGAAACAATTTCATCATAAAGAATCGTCATCTATCGTAAATGTGTTAATTAGACGCGAATTTAGCCTACACTCTTTATATACATAATATTCTTCAACATTTAAGACCACGATCCTTTTTACAAAACAAAGAACAGTTCCGTAAATCTTGACACTTTAGATTACTGGAGTTAAGAAACAAAATAATTGAGAACAAACGCGATTACTCGGAGAATTGTTCGAACGAAATCCAGGAAACGTATTTGTTTTTTTCTCCAATGAAATATTCACGAGAATCGTTTTGTTTCTTAACCGTATTCGCGGGATATAAACGACGACATCGCTTCGTCCGTTAACCGTAAAAATCGTACAATTGTTCACTCGTCGAACTCGGTTCAGCATCGAAAGACAATTTGGATATTCGAATCTGAAAAGTATCCGGATAGTCGGTCGCAGTCCTAACAAGCGTACAAACAAAGAAGCGGGTGTTGTCGAACAAAAATTTTCTTCGCGACATGCATGCGTGATTACGTGTCCGGTTACAACGAACGCCGTTTAGTATAAGTAGCATTTGAAGATTTCAGTCGGAAAGCCCGGAAAGATCGAGAAAAATTCGCGCGCAATTGATAGTCGATGAACAAGTCTTTCCCGAATGGTCTTTGCAGGCGAGCCGTTTCGCGTCAACGACAAGATCGTACTTGCTCTCGCAATTATAGAAACGCTAGAAAGCCGGAAATCATCGAACGTACGCGATTACCGTGATCTAAGATGACGCGGATCGTCTGTAAATTCTTCTCTAATGAAACGTTACAAATTTTTTTATCTCGCTTGTGTGGTTTTTCCTCTGCCTTTTTTTTTTCTTCTTCTTTTCCGTCGTCTAGTAATTTCTTGGTCTTTAAGCGCACTTATTAACCTCGACGCTATGTTATTTTTGGCGCGCAAGCGTTCGAACGTAAACGTTATAACGGATCCGTTGTTTTCTGTGTACGCGATATTCGAACAAATGGATCGCGACCACGCTATCGCGAATAGAAAAATTATGTTTCCCAGAGCGGTAACAACCTAACGATAATACGTAGTCAGCGACGATTCATCTCTATGGTTTCTGGTTTCTCAGCGATAATTAGTCTTCAAAGTCGGTGGAATTCATTTTTACGTTTCTGTCGACCTTTTATACTAGCTTCAGCTTTCGACAACTCATGCAGCAAGTTACGAAAATAAAGAAACTCGAGGGTCCGAGGCGTTAAATATTTTAAATTCCGATCAATGCAACTCTCTCTCTCTTTCTCTCTCTCTCTCTCCTCTGATTTGCATTCGAACGCGTGTCCCTTACCATTAGCGCATCCATCGCTTCGGATCTTCTAAAATTATTCGAAGGTTAGAGGTATTGAAAAACACTTACTGGATTCGGTCTCGTGATCGCCGGGAGAACACGTTTCCACGTGTGCTCCCGGCTCCGAAATATACTCATCTCACGTGCAAGCATTTTTGGCCGCCTCGATTGTCCGCGTCAATACGAGTTATTCATTTAGGAACGCTTTTCTTACGTTTAAAAATTATTATGCATTGTATCACCGTTCTCAGGACCAGCTCGGCGTTCGCGCGAATTGAATTTCAACGGAAATCACCGTGAACACAGGCGATTCTAGAAACTATGCCTCCCCGAAAATTCGCTCGCAACACATGCCGTCTGAAACATTCAATCGGTTGCTCTCGTTGCGACGAGAGAATCCTTCGCCTTCGATTACAACGAACGAGCCTAACTCGGCAGCCGCTACCGCGAACGAAAATCATTTTTCTCGGCGAGCACGTGTTCCGCGGAAATCAACGATGACGAATTAATAATAATAATTAATAATAATAATAATAATAATATCATTGCGGTTCTCTGTTTGCGTAAGCGCGCCGTTTACAATACTTAAGTCGACGTTACCTATCCGAGAAATCTGTATAATAAGAAAATATGGTCTTAAGTGAACCCGAACTCGCCCTGACACCGATTGATTCTCTTTTTTCCACAGTTCTCGCCCTTATCAGTTTTTTTTTTCACAGATGGATCTCTCGTCTTCGCTCGATTCTCTCGTGTTTCATAAGGCGCGCGATTCAACCTCCCCTCCATCGGAAAAGTCGAAAAGATTCTATCGGGGGAAAAAAGTGATCTTTTACAGTTGTGATCCAGCTCGCACGTTTACAAGGTCCTATAGTTCCGTGATACGTGCCGAACCTTCGGCGATCGTACAAAATCGAGGGATCCGGCTGCGGACGTCCTCAAAGAAGATCAAGATGCTCCGTAGACGCAGGCAGAGTTGTCTGGCGGACTGATCTTCTCCACTGGCAAAACTGCTGCCCTGTGCCATTCGTCCCGTACCTGGAAATTCAAACGATTTCATTTTCCTTGGCCCCCGTCTCTCCGTGAACTTACGCTCTGCGAACGTTTCGCCGCTAAAACCTACCGTGTACTAACGATGTACAACTTGTGTTGCTTTATGGGACTCGCGCGCGTGCTTGTATTAACACTTAAACCACGTACAATTTCAACAAAAATATAATCGAGTAAGTATCGTATTATTTGTTAATTTTCTTCAACTTTGTTTTTTAAAATACTGCTTCTGATTTATTCTTTTAACCATGACGTAACACGTGGACGTTGGAAATTAATTGTCAGAAATCCGTGGATCGCCAAATTATCTAATTGACAATTAGACAATTTGTATAATAACTAGACATATAATCTTGAATTTTTATGCTCAAAGTTCCAAAGAACATTGCAATTATTTTCTCAATATAGTTAACGTTATTATTCACTAAGAAACTGTTTTAAAATAAAAATACAACTGACCTGAAGCATCTTCATAATATTAATTAATCAGAGAAACAAACAGCAATATTTATACACTGAATTGAAACGAACTCGCGCTCCGTCGTCCAAATGTTAATTAGACAGAATTTATTCGAGAATTTTCCACTTATAATCTACATCGTAGCTTCAAAGTGCAACGATATCCCCTCGGAAAGATAAACAAATTCTGTTCCGGTCTTAATACCTTGAAAACGGACTACGAGGTGCTTTTTTTTTAATTAGTTGATAGTGTATCGCTCACCTCCTCGACTTTAGCAAATACCCTCAGTAAATTGAGGCCAGCTAATTTTTTAATGTCCTCCTCCGTCCATGTCGGGTCTTCCAGAAGTGTTGCCAACAATTGAGGATACCTCGATACGTCCTCCAAACCGGTGGGTGTACTGTAAACGACGTTCAATATTCACTATACAATCGTTCGCATAATTAACCCTTGGCACTCGAGTGGCGCCTCTGAGGCGCCAATGAAAATATTAGTCATTATAGCATTTCCAAAATAATTTTGACATCATTAAGGATCCTTCTATTTAAAAGATTGATAAAAACGTAACAGTTTTATGATTCACTAGACTCAGTTTTATATTAATAAATTGTACTGAGTTATACAAAATGGAAATGCAGCTGGTTAAAATAGCTATTTTAGGTTAAAATGGCCTGGAGTGCAAAGGGTTAATGTCGTCATTCAGAGAATAAAGATCATTAACGAGTCGCTGTTTGTTTGTTCGTCAATAGAAGTAATTTTATAATTCTCGAATTTAGTTATACTGTTCGTTTCTGGCATTGAAATTTGTTGTACAACCTCTGGCAAGAACTTTCCGATCATATACATATATGTATATTTATAGAAAATTTTTAAAAGGATATTTTTAAGGCTTTAAAGTTGTAAAATGTTCTTTTATGCAAGTAAGACGAATAGAGGACGTAGTTGAGCTTTAAATAAAGTAAATCAATATAAAATAACGCTATATTTTATTTTTTTGTTGAAGAGAAAGCCCAGAGAAGAAAATGTCACGTGGAAGAAAGATTTTTGCCAGAGTCTGTAAATATTAATGCGGAGCACAGTGCACGCCCGCTAATATCCGATTCTCTGAATGCACATCAAGGATACTCAAAAGATAATTACAAATTTATCCCGTCGAAGCCGGCTCCTATTCCAACGTGATCGATCCCCGCCACCTTCCGTATGTGATTGATGTGTGCTGAAACAGCATGGCCTCTTAATAAGCTCGGCCGATATCGAGACGTTTTAAATGTTGATTTCATTATGCCGAATTCACGTCGTCATTAACTTTTCGTTAACGTTTCGCATCGAATGAAATCCCCGTCTATCTGATCCGATGATTAAACCGGGTTCCCTGATTTTGCGCGACACGGCAGAGACAATCGGGGGAGGGGGGCTCGCGATATTTTTACGAATTTTGATTGGATCTATTCAGCGCTGTAACTTTCGCGTGATTTCGTTTCACGGCGTCGGAACAATTTACGGTGTACACCGATTCCGAGCAATTCTTTTCGGTCTTTGCAACTTTATTTGCATAATGGGGAATCGTGTGCGCGAAAACGACGAGACCTATAGAATATTAATATAAATCGGTAAATTTAGTTGGTTAATTGAACGACGTATTCGAGGAAAAAATTTATCACGTATTTTAGAACGCGGCCTCATTAATTCACTGTTTTTCATTTCGATATGTCTCTAAAAATGATTTATGGTGTCGTGCGAAAGCAATTTTGCCCGCAGTTGATATTTTCCAAACAAGATTTTTAATATACCGCGATGTATTTTCCGGCGGGAACTTTTCTATTAAAAACTTCCGCGTTTCTAATTAGTTTCAGCCACATGAAAATCCGGGACAACAGTTTACAACGCGAGGTGTAAATTTTAGAATTTATTTACAATGCGGTACGAAAAATGCTTGGGAAATGATTGAAAACAGATATTTAGAATTAATACATCCGACAATATAAAAGCTATGCATTTAAAGCTATGAAGTCATATATATTCAATGCACGTTGTCATTTAACAATTTTTAATTTTCAGTTTGAAAAAACCTACGTTATAAACTGCTCAATGGCGATAAAATTGTCACCATAATTTCTTAAAATAAACAAGTAATTTCTAAAGTGTTTGCAATGAATAGAAAGTTCACCTTGTCCAATAATATCCTTAATTACTTTTAAAAGATAAACAACTAATTCACAAAAGTGTTTGCAATGAATGGAAAGTTTACCTTGTCCAATAATATCCTTAATTACTTTTAAAAGATAAACAACTAATTCGCAAAAGCGTCCGCGATGAATGGAAATTGCTAGCGAGCGTAATCATTGTCACGTGACCGTACTGTAAATAATTTACACGTCGCGTTAGTACCGTATCATTCCGGTAAACGTGTTACAGGAAAGATGGGACGACGACGGTAATAATTGCGGTTTGCTATAACGATACGATGGTTTTTATGCCCGTGGTCAGCAACAAAATAGCGCAGCGGTTGATGGTGTTCTACGTACCAATAACATCTTTTATGGTGGCGGTGCTGTTGCACGTTATGAAGAATGTATAAAACGGAACCATTGCCACTCCCCCGTTTTTAGCCTGCAAACAGAAGCATTAAAGCATCAGAAACATGCCGGGATTATGAATATTTGAATGAGCTTTGTATAAGGAAATAACGATCGTAAAAGTTCCCGGAACAGGAAGGAACGCGTAATTTATTCAATGCGTACGTATGCAGGTCGCCGGAAATAACTTCTCCGACGAATATCAAAAACCTTTGCAAAATAACGTCAAACCTCGTTCGCCAGTTTTTCTCAGATTTAACCTCTCGATATTTATAATACCGCGTCGTAATAATTAAATAGAAAAGCTAGTGATTTTTACGTATACTTCGTGTAATAATCAAACTTTTGTCAACGTACACAACAGATAAATTTATTTCTATCCGAATTATAATTTTCTTATTGTCAATTCAAGTTATTAGAAATGGTTTCAAAAATTTTTATTTTTTATCACATTTTTATTCGACATATTTTTCTTTTGAATCATGCAGAGCATTTCTTTGTAGAAAGAAGTACAGTTCGATAATATTATAACATTCAGTTGAAACCAAGGAAAAGGTAACACTATCGGGTATGCATGAATTTATACGTATATTACACGACAGAAATGTACAGCTGCAATTTGAGAATTTCAAGAAGAATTTCAAGAACATAGGATTGTTTATGCATCGAATTCAACTTATTAAAATTCATAAAGCAAGGAAGGTATTTCTATTTTTGCAATTTGCTCGGCAAGTTTTCAATTTGCATAAATATCCGCAGTCGATTTATCGCGATATAAAATTCATCGAGAAATCAAAATTGACTGCGACTATTTCACGACACAGGAAACGTTTATTTTAATTATTTACCGTAGCCTGGTAAAACCAAAGTCAACCTGATAATCACTAAAAATATATCGGAAAATAGAAAAAAATAATTCCGATCGCAGAGTAGTCGGAATACGTAAGTCCGTTCGCGAAGTTACGCGAAGCAACCGGCAGTTCGACGCGCGCGCTCGCGCGTTTTACGTCTCCTCAAGTTTAATCGGTAACTTGTACGCGTATGATACCGCGTCGGCAGATATTAAAAAAGTTGTGATCCGAGATGGCGCGGGTTTCCATGTGTGTATCTGCGACTGGGAAACGCACATTAAAATTCGATGAGGCGAGCTGTTTGTTCAAACCGACGGCGCACCGCTTCGCATTCCATATTGATTTTTCCTCAAAGTCGGTTTTCGAAAGATACGCGCGGAAACCGACCCCGGCGTTATCAGAATCACCTGTCACCGCTACAGTTTACGTTCCGCCTATACTTCTGCAGCGTTGGCAAAGGATATTGTGAGGCTTCCTTATGCGATCCCCCTTCATTTGCATATAGAATGATTGATATTGCGTCAATTCTTGTTGCATACTGAGAGGCGTTCTGGCGAGAGGTATTCGCCTGACGTGTCGCTGGGTACATATACCGTGTATGGCTTCTGTGATAGTCGAGTTTAGTAACTCGATGCAATCGTCAGTTATCTGTTAGGCTTAATATTCGCGTATTGTCGCGCATTAGAATGGCAGAGATATCTCTGTTACCACTGATCTGCTATGGTGTACACAATGATAATAATTCATAATTCCTGATAATAATTCGAGGAAATTTTTATATTGTTAATGGTATTTAAATTGAAGCATCGTGTTTGTATATTTCTAGTTGCTATTTTTTCTAGTAGTGAAATGTATAAATATATATTTTTTATTGTTTTTGATATAGAAATACACGAATATAAATTTTCTATTATTCCCGATGTAGAAATATACAAATGTGTTGTCTTTTAACATTTGTTTTAAATATACACTACAATGTATGTGTCAGCTGACAGTGCTGTGAATAATTATAAACTCGACATAATTTTTACTGAATCTCAAACAAAAATCAAAAGACTCATATATTTATATTTATATTTTATATTACTTTTGATATAGAAATGCACACATATATTCTTCTGTTAAGTTTTTGTTTAAATATTACTAAACATGTAAAAGTTGCTTGTAGTTCTTTATTATTCACATGACAGCCTAAAAAAGTTGCTATTTGCAATAATTGCATAATAAGGTCATCTATTGATTTATTGACACTTGCACAATAAACAAGTGATGCAATCTATTTATCTAAACACGAAAATTAATTATTACGCTAACATTGAGACCGCTTAATATTACTAGAATAAAAAAGGTTTAAAACAATAATCACTTGACATAACCTTAAATTTTCATTTCTTTTTCATGATATATTTGAATTTTACATAATTCTAGATAGAAAATAAATCTATGTATCGAGAATGGAATTATTTGGTTATTATTTAAACTATCTTATTACAATCAATTCTAACAATTATTTTCATTAAGTCTGCAATCATTAAAGATTGTTTTGAATAAATAGCTTTCTCTGGCGATAAAGACTAGATTGACGCAATTATCTTTTTTCATAACTCCGTCCATTCAAGATTAATTTAAACAGACTTGATAAAAGTCAGATTGAGACAATTATCTTCTCGACGTTTCCATTCGTTTAAGCCTGATTTAAACAAAGAACTTTTGCCTCGCGATAAAGCCCAGATTGAGACAGGCGGATCGATGGAAACTAAAGATGCAGGAGTAAATCCTTTGACTGTACGGTCATAAATCGTCCTCGGTTTTCGCCCTTGAAGGACAGGGAACTTAAAGGATATATATGATAGATCGCCTCCACGTAACCCTTCGGCAAATCAGAACTAAAATTTTTAACACCACGCGCAATTTGTAGCGGCTAATTGGAAACGCGGTTCTTGACGTGACTCGAAGCATAAATCATCTGGAATAAGAATTCGTTATCTTCTGATAGAGTACAGCGAAATTATTTATAATTCTCCAATGTATCACTGAAATTGATTAACCCCTCTATGATCCGCATTAATTATACAATTAAAGTTTACAAATGTTATATGGATTCGAAACCAACAAATATCAATCTTTAAATGTAATATTTTGTATGAGAATAATTACGTTTTTAATTATAGTTTGATTTAATTGAATATTTAATGTAATATCACAATCAAGATATTGAAATAAATAACAAAACTTTTAGTTTAACTTTTAATTTCGTTAATGAAAATATTGTATCTATTATTATCGCTATTCCATATTTGGCAATCAATTTGTAAAATGTCACGCGTAAAATAAAATGGTATCCTTTATTTAGTGATTTTCCTTTATGAATACATTTCTTTGGTTTCACTACCGCTTTTCCAAAAAAAATATTGTGGGCGAAACTTTTGAGGTCTGGGATTACAGCAACATTTCATACTCTTCGGAATTTGTATGCGAATTTTTCTGGTTTATAAAAATTTCACAACACACAATTTATTTTATAGAATTTTGGACAGAATTTCTCGCGGTTCACCGATTGAAAATCGCTGATCTAGAAATAATCGGATTTCCTCAAGTGATCAGATCTTCAATCTGGAAGCTCTCATAATGTTTTCGAAGTTTTGAGGATTTTCGTGCTCGAGTGAACTTCATTTTAAATCTCCGTTGGAAATACCAGTTTCACCGATGACGTAATAAATGTTTTCTAATCTACAAATGACTTAGCGCGAGTCGAACTTGAGCAGACAAATAAATAAATGAACGGAACAATCAAATTGTTTCTACTATACACGTGTTGAATAAATTACTAAAATATTCGAACAATTTTTAAAACGTAATAATATTCTTTTAAATTGGGTGAGGAAATTTGAAATCATCAGTGTGCATATATGTTATCAAGATGAACAAAATAAATGATTTAAATGTGCCTTTTAAGCTGAAATAAAAAAATTTGAAGGAGCATTATTTTTTGTTATTATTCTAACCGAGTAAAATTTTTGAAAACAATATTTTTCCATTGTTTAGTGGATTTTCTAAACAAAATTCGAATTATTTTACTTTATGTTAAAAAAGTTATTAATTTCTTGTAAATGAGAATAAAATTTGATTCGTTTGTTATCGAGATCTGGAGACGAAAGAGAACAAAGACTTACAAGAAACAAAAATTGCCTCGATCGATTACGGAAGTTATTAAGGACGAAAAAGTGCTAATTAACGTAGCTGCGAAAGAAATCGACGTGGAAGGGGATAAGTACTTCCTTCAATCCGCTTCGTTTCTGTCCCCATTAGACTGAAAGTTTTAAGCATTGTTATAATCAATGCGAAGTTGATTTTGAGAACAATCACGAGGAAAGTGTTTTTCCTATTGCTCGTTACTTAATTATTACTAAAATGTCTGTATCATGAATTTTATTCCCACGTAAACTAGGCCACAGTATTTCTGATAATTATCAAATAAAACGAAATAGAATTTACGTATTTATTTATTCAATTGTCGCAGTTTCAATGTTCGAATATTTTAAAGGATAACTTCTGCTCTAAACATCTTAAATTAATTATTATATGTAATCAATTGAATGATTTCATCAATTATTTCAATCGTCTATCGCGACGGTAATTTATTCCGGATTTCTAGAACGTTGGAGATGAACTTTAATTATATAGGCGAATAAAAAAAGGTCCGTGGATTTATTATTCAGATTCAGGGCCATGATGGAAAGGTACCTTTATTAGTCTCTGGCAAGGTCCTGAAGCGTTAGCCAATAAAATTGGAAGAAATCGTAAAGTTACACCATGGAAACGCAATTTCACTGCCGCGGAGCAGTATATCCTGTCCTGAAATTTTAATATCGCGAATCTCTATAAATCATATTTCCCGCTCGCTAGGATTTCGAAACGATTGATTCAGGATCCTATGAAACATTCAATGTTCGCAATTCCCAGTCGGAATTCGTACGAACTGTTTCGGAAATCGTTCTGAAACACTATTTTTTTCATTGTGCAGCGAATACAGTTTTTTTTTTTTTTTTTATTAAATACGAGCACGCGTACTCTTTCGATCGGGACAACAGATATCAATATTGTCACTGTTCACGCTATTTATTGCATTTACTGCGACTTCACACTTTCCTTGTCCGTTACTATGATTTAGAGATAATTTTTGATAAATTATACACTTCGATAGACCGTGGAATATTTTTCTAAACAAGTTTGATGCAATTTAATTGCTAATACATATAATTTTTATGCAAGTTTAATGAACTATTTTGTCTATATACATATAATTACTAGACTATAGATTTTGTACATTTATAGAAAAAATTGATAGGTATAATTTGAAATAATAAATGAGTTTAAGGAATTAAAAATCTTATCGAAATCATTTAAAAAAGAAGAATACTTCTATGTAATTGAATTTTTATTTTGCGCAAAGATCCGCTTAATAATTACCATTAAAATAGTAATTACAGTAGTAGACAAAATGGTTTGCTACTTATCACGATTTATTTTTATGCGTCGAGCATCTACGGAACGCGAAGTGAACAATGCAGGCGTGGAAGAAGCGAGTCTACGTGTAAAATTGAATTGAAAGTGCGAGAAGACTTTTTACAAAGCTTTGTTTTGCACGTGATTCGTCGGAGTTGCATTTTCAAAGCAAACTTCCGTTCTATAAAACCCGGAATCAAAGAAAAACCTGCGTTGCCAACTGAAAGGTTTGTTTTGTAAGTAAAAACATGCGCGCACAAAATCGCTATTTCGCGGAACGTAGGTTTCGTTCGTAGAACTCGAACGAAGCGCGTTGAATAAGTTCAACAAGAATAATATTAACATATGATTCGGACGAGACCCGAGCCACATTTTGAATGACATTATTTGAGATATTGTTTCAAATAACGTGCTATTCTGTTTCATGATTATTTCTATGCCATCGTCGCTTTTTATCATTTCTGAAATAACAATATTAGAAATATTATTTTAAGTTATACGTTACTAGAATTATTTGAAATATTTTATTATTATACCAATTATATTAAATTTCATTTATTAATATTAGAAATTATTACTTGAAATAATTACTAGAAATAATTATTTCAAATAATCGCGAAATGGTCCTTAGAATTTCAGCAATTTTGGAATTAAAAAAGTGGAATCATTTTGATCGACTCACTGGGTTTACTGTTAATAACTTTAATGATTTGTAAGTACTGTGTCGTTACTCTTCAATTCTTACAATCTTTCTCCACTGCGAGAGTGTACAGTCACCCATTTTTCACATAAACGCACAAAGTCCGCGCGGTCCGGTCATTAGTATGGATTTTAATGGAACGTAAAGAAGCATTCTCGATCGTTCAGAAGCAATGAGAATAAAACGAGAGTTAAATGTCCTATGCATACCAAATCTGCGTTTATAGCCCGCATAACTTTATGCTCGCAACTGTGTCTAGAAAATGTACCGCGGTGTGTCTAATAATGATCAATATCATTGCGCCATTAATAATGCGTCCCATGGATGTCTTAACGCATAACACTGCGATGTGTTTACATTCATCATAATATACATTCGCTGTCGCATTATGCTTGATGCAGTTTGCTTTCTCTTTTATTTCGTGTAATACCAAACAAGTGACACGAACTGCAGAAGACTATGGGAGTAGCTTGCTGCGAGCCCATTAGCCACGACGTATTGAAAACATGGCTGCCGTGTCGTTTAAGATATCGAAATGTAAATTACTTATTGCCATTTTTATGCGCTGGAAAAAACACTGCAGTAGGAATATTTATGACAGAAATGTAAAAATATATAATTACTTTAAAAAATAGTTAAACGCATCGAAAAAAATATTCAAGTAGCACTATGGCAACTGTTACTATTTTCTATAATTTCAAAACAGTTTGCAGTTGATAATTATATATTAATATTATAACCAGGTTCGACGTTACCAATATTCTTTTATTACTTTACGTTTGTTATTTTTTTCTCCAATCATTTATCAAATATTCGAGCGTATTTATTGGCAAAGTAGTAACATATTAAAGAAATTATAAATTGATAGAACGTCGGATATTTGTTTAAATAAAATTTGCTAAAAAAATTATATAGATCTTATGAAACGAAAACTGTAATTTTTAAAGTACCAAATAATTTACGAAAATAATGTCGACGTAGCAAAGGGTTAATAACTCAAATGTGTCGCATCATCGTCTGAATAAGTAATCGAGCTGTCAAGCAATAGGATAGACCGCGCTAATTCCCCGAATTCACCGTGTTTATCTCAATTTCTCCGCGGATCCTTTGAACTTTATAACCCGGTCGCCGGTAACGACACAGTTGCCCTCGGACAATTCATCAATGCCCGGTTCCTGATAAAAATCTAAAGAAGTCCGAGAGTACAGAGCGATCTTTATCCGTCCTGGGTAACCGAGCTCGGAATGGTTCGAGCCACTTCCAAGACCGGTACCCAATTTTATCTAGCCCTTTTATCTTTGCTTCCTATCGAAAACTACTGAATGAGTCAATCCCGGTAAGACAATGGCCCCCGCCGTCTACTCAATACCTGACCTGACTTAAACCACGAGGTAGCCGACGTTAATTAGACCGGCGGTGAAGCACAGCTAATAACATGTCGCTAGACAGGCCATCGTTCGGGGTCTGATTGGTGTAACTCATCCTCGCGCTGCGCTGCCTCGTCATGATCGAGCAGTATTGATTATGATGGCGAAGCAAACACCGAACATCTTGACTTCCCATCGCAAACAATCTTCTTTCTTTTTTTTGCTCTCTCTCTCTCCTCCGATCGCGATCGGGCGAATTGTTCCCTCGGAAAAACGATCGCCTTTTCCTATTTACTCCGATCGCCGTGCGTTCTTCAATTACTAATTATAATGCGTGAATTGATATAGTTAATTTTTACTGTGGAAGTACTCGTATTATTGTAACATATTTAATTTCTGTGATGACAAATACTGGGCACTGTAATTTTAATTTCTGTATATTCATATTAACCCTTCATAGTTGCAGTGATCAGAGGCTTTTCGATTGTAATTATTTTTAAAAAAGTGGAAGGTAATTTATATTTATTGTGTGCCCGCGTTTAGTTGAATGCTTAAACATTGATGACAAGAGAACAGAATTTTATTTTGACTTGAAAGGATGGAATAATATTCATATTTAATAGGCTCTAGAAATCTCCATCACGTGTCAGCCTTGTCAAAGTATAGCAGGGGTTAATAATGGTAAATAATACTATTTCCTTATCATTTGTTTTATATTAGGTTTTTTAACTCTTCTAAAAAATTGCTATGAAATTTTTCATAATAATATCTTTTTGTTTCCCAACCTCGAAATAATAAGTATTAGATCATTCTATTTTTATGTAATTTCAATCGTAAAATATTATTTACAATTACGTACTTCTAGTCATTCATATCTTAACCATGGATTTCTATATATTAATGAACAATATCGTTTGATTTTCAGAAAATTATTTAGAATTTTTAATTAGAAAACTTCTGTTTTAATTTGGACGTAAATAATTAGAGTTCCGAATATCGAGGCAGATCCGAATCCAAATTGACCACGTAATAACCGGGGTCGAACTTACGACGTGTATCATCATTATCTCTTCTGTTATCGAATCCTCCCATTATATACAGTATCAATTTATTTATAAGATATTTGATGGAGATATTACGAGCGTATTTATTGACCCTTCGCTAATAATAACGTCGTAGATTTCTAAATATACGAGTATTATTTTTGGCATACGTGCGTTTATAGCGTGAGTGTAAAAGTCGGCGAGCTATAACAAACAATATAGAAGGCGCGCCGTAAATAAAGCGTGCGGTAATTAAATTGATTCCTTCGGATTTCATTCACAAACGTTTCCGGTCAATTAAATTAAATTAAATTCAGCATCGAATTAACGCATTCGATAAAAAGCTTTCGCTTTGCGAAACTATACCATAAAAATGTATTTACCATCAACTCGTGCATAACGTAGTACAATAATTCTACTCGTCCGTTATGAATATAATATTGAATTCTTTTCAAACGTTGACACAAGTAGAAGCAGCCTACCAGGGTCAGACCAGCTGAACTAGAAGTTTAAGAACACAGAACTCTGTACCAACACAATCTTCACCATCAATTTCTCCGAAACGAAACTACAATAAATATTTTCATAATTTGTCTTCGACATTTTTAATTAAAACGATTTCAATTACCATGATTCGCTTACTTTCTGACGTTGTATACTTTATTTCAGGCTCTTTCGTTTAATGCAGGTTACAGTTAATTTTGAGAAATTGAATACACTTGTTTATTTATTTAATTTCATATTCGAAATAAAACACAGCTTCTTCGATCTTTCTTGCGTATTCTTTAATAGAGTTTTAATAAATAATAATAAATTTACTGTCTGCAAATATTGGATTCTTTTATTGATTTTTTACATTACAATTTAAATAAATATCGTCTTTTTCGCAACTAACTATGATAACGTATCAATGTTAAAAAATTAAAGATCCATTTTTTGGTAAGCTTTTAATGAAATATTTTCCATAGGACATTTGATCTTCTATTTTCGTTAATATTTCTGTTTTATCATCTCCACGTTGGTCATAATGGCGCTCTCTTATCGCGCTACACATGATACGGAATATTACTATGCAGCGCGAGAATTCGTCTAATCGAACGGAACGATCAAAACATTATAAACTCGTTGTTGAAGTGTTAATAATGCACAATCGTGTTCACGGCGCGTATTTCAATCAAATTTA
Source organism: Augochlora pura (assembly GCF_028453695.1). Taxonomy (NCBI): domain Eukaryota; kingdom Metazoa; phylum Arthropoda; class Insecta; order Hymenoptera; family Halictidae; genus Augochlora; species Augochlora pura. The sequence goes on along the minus strand of NC_135775.1, from coordinate 18,890,141 downwards.
AGGCGGCCCTCGCATTGTTCTCGTCTCAAATTTAATCCGAGAGATTAGTTTCAAGCACCGATGGAACGTAATTGTCATTTCGGCATCAGTGATTGGCAGGCGCACGGCTTCGATAGGGATTAAATTTTAGTCGAGCTTTGCACGCCGGGCTTAAGCACCTAGTTTATCCAGTATTGTGTCATTAATTCGATATCCGTTACGAATTAAATAATCCCATAAGCCGCTGGCCTATGAAATCTTTCATAATTAAACTATATATACCATATATGTATATATAACGATTACATTATATTCGCGCGGATGTGTATTTCCCGTGGAATGCCAACGGGGATAATGGGAACTAATCATCGAATATAAATTTCTGTTCCCTAATATGCGAGATTAGGGGAAACGTTTTCACCGGTAACGGCCGCATTTTCCGTATAGATTTTTCCGCGCGCGTGCATTACCGAAGTTTTAACGTTCCGTTCGGAGGACATCGTGTATCTTTAAATTAATTAGATCCATCGCGCAGATTATGCGTCGTGAAATATCGATATTAGCCCGGCCGGATTAATTTCATTACAGATAAGGTTGTTCCCTTAATTGGATGTCAACCGCGATCCAATTTTATTCACGGAACGTTAACAATTTCGAAAACGGTCATTTATGCTTCGCAATTCTTCCCTCAGAATTCGTTTATCAAGATCTACTCGATGATTTAGGTAGCCGCTGTAATTACTAAGCGATTCCGACGATCTCGTAACAGTTCTTTCAAATATGTAATCAATGTAAGATAACATAAACAAATTTTATAAAAATATCCTGCCACGACTTATTGGAATTTTATTAATTTAAGATACACTGTTCACTACGATTTCTGTTGTAAATTATATAATTACCAAAAATTTAATAATTACCAAAATTTAACCTTTTATTTATATTATTATATAGTATACGATATATACAATAATATTGTTATAATAATATTCAATTTATATGAATTTGTAGACTTCGAGAAATAGTTGCAAATTGCTAATAAACTTTAATGTTTAGTCATATACTAGAATTACCATGTCCCCTGAGAGGAGACAACCGAATGCAAAGGGTTAATAATTACCAAAATTTTCAGAAGATACGTGAAATAAATTCTAGAGTTACTATAAATTAACACTAAATTATCCGAGTAATAAATTTGGTCAGTAAATAAAATACACGTTATTGAATATTGATAATATCGTCACTATGATTTTAACCGACTAATTTGCTACTTGAGGAGCGTGTTTAAAAATCATTCGCAATTGCTACTGGGATATTAGTCATCGGAAACGAGTTTATCATAAATTAGCTTGATAATTGTTTTTACGGCTGTCTATGCTGAAGGGCCGCTGTTTAAAACGGATTGTATATTCTCATCGGGCAGCTGACTTCCCTGTCACATAAATCATGCAGCCTCACATATTGCAATCCCAATTTAATCCAACAGAATTCTCTGCAGAACTATTTTTTGCCGGCCTCATTGACCCGAGCCATTTATTATTTAATACAACCGTGCGAGTATCCCTCGTGACTTTTTTCCCATTACTCGAAGCGTAAATTCCGCGGGCACGTTGAACACGTACTTTCTCGCTTGAATATACATACGCGTATATGCATACAGATATATATGTATATGTATATATCTTTGAACGGGTTTTCGAGTCTCTATCGTTTACAAGCGTGACCGCGACACAATACGAAAACGAAGTAGATCCATAAATATCACGGTGTTCGCCTAAACAAATTAACATTCTCGTTTTCTATATTTGAATTAAAGCCCCTTCCGAGTTTACGTGTCCTGACGGTTGTTACGGGAAATTTGCTTATTTGCAGATATCGCTGCGGATAAACTGATTAATAATAGAAGTACGGTATAATTTCACATAATTTACTCCGCGCGATACCACGGATAGCATAGCGAAATTACGTATGTAGATTAATTTTTGTTTTTGATGGCGCGCGTGCACGCGAAATTGCTCAGAAGCTGTTGATCCTTTCATTTATTCAATTACTTGTTGCGGTAATATTTTGTTAAGGAACAATTTAGAGAACTTTTTGACGATCACGTAATTCTACAGCTTCTAATAATCATCGAAATCTATTGTTAGCCTATGTTAAATATTAACTTGACAAAATATAAACGTAAATTGCGATTATTATAATTTTCGAGAATAGATATTACAATAATATTTGTTAACAACTAAACATTAATTAAACTCAATTCAAATATAATAACATGTAATAATAATTATTAAAAGCAATGAATCTTATCAGTTGACTGTGGATTTTTATAACAGATAAGAATCACAACAAAAGTTGCATAGACATTTCTTTCATTCTTTAATCATTTTATTCAGTTGAAAATAATGCAACAGCATTTTAAAATTTTTTGAAATGTTCTATATTTCATCTACTTTTTTTAACCATAAATGCATTATCTTAACACAAACTATTCGTGCGAGAAATATACATGTCAGATGGGGCAAAATAAAATCTTCTCAGATTATTTCTATTAAAAGTGACAAAAAACAAACGAGAAATAGTTCGAACTATCGTAAACAAGGGTGGCGCGACCGCGACAGAAGCGTGCATCGTGCGTGCGCCGCAAAAGAAATATTTTGATAAGCGAAACGGTAGGTTCGCGCGGCTCTAACCAGATTTACTTTTGCCCATTTACGCGGCCAGTTTTGCGTTCCGAGGTTACGAAACAAAAGAATGACTCCGGCAACATTTATGTTCCTCGGCGTGTTTTCAAATTCTGCAACCGGGGGAGGGGGGGGGGGGGGGGGGGGGGGGGTTGGCTCGGACCAATCCTGAACTTCCCGAAACATCCGACCTGGTTTTTGGTCGCGTGTTTACTGACCTAAAACCAAATAATCTCTTCGTTGGCCAACGGATGCGAGTAGCTGGGTGAAAAGGGTGGGCCGACCAGAAACTTTCACGTGTGCCCCGTTTTACATTTTCTGCATCCTCCGCTGTGCTCGCAGCCATTTGAAGCTCGGATACCATACGCATCACGGTACAGTAATTTCTACTTATGGCGTAAATTCTCTGAAACGACCGAGCTCATTTCGGTGGACCGGCTTAGCGGCAGCGGTCTCGGGACCCTCGGCGCGTCTTCCTCTCGGACTTGAAATTTGTCATTGGGCCATATTCGGTGGAAGCGCGTCCTCTTACGAAATTGCTAATTAATAGAACACATCCCGGCGAGGTAGACAATAGTAGTAATTTTAACAACTGAGTAGACTTTTAGTTTTAGTTAAATTTAGTTCATTTATTTAATATACATAGCCTGACATAACCTGGCAATAGTCGAAACATTTTAACAACTGAGCAGATTTTTAGTTTTAGTTAGATTTAGTTAATTTATTTAGATTTAGTTAATTTATTTAGATTCAGTTAATTTATTTAGATTCAGTTAATTTATTTACATTCAGATAATTTATTTAGATACAGTTAATTTATTTAGATTCAATTTAATTAAAAACTGAGGTTGACTTTTACTTTTATTTATCAATTATTATGCAACACATTTTTTTATGATACTACTTTTAGACACGTAGATTTTCTTATCAATCTCAAGGTGAAATTCTGTCTAGAAATGTCAAAACTCGTTCTTTTTATTTCAATGGAGAACGATATACAAAAAGCAAGAAAAACATTGATATTTCAATTTCAAAATACCATATTTTTAATTATCAATTTTTGTTCTTCCATCGCGGTTCCTGCCAGTGCCGAAACAAATACTTCTTGTTTATTTTATTTCAGACAAATAGAAACGTTCGGTGCCATGGCAACCATAAGGGCATCGTTTTGGTACACGATTGCCCAAGGGGTTCTTCACTACCGCCAATTTTCACTATTTCTCGATGTAGAAATTTGCAAATATCGTTGAAACAGTATCAAATATCTATAGATCACGCGAATGCATTATAAAGAGTACCAAAAAATATGTTCTGGGCTAGAATACCACCTTAACGAGACATGAAAATTTAAATTAATTTTCAGGATAGTTAAAAAACAATATTTATACTCTGGGTTTGAATGCCGGTATCCGAGCGTTAAACAGCGAAATTGTGGTAGCAAAATGAAGACGAAGAATCTTGAAGGTAGATAGAACTTGCAAGACGAAGAAGAAAATATTTTGAAAGCCGCGAGCCAGTTGTCTTTTTGCTGAAAACTAATGTACTTTTTCCAAGAGCTTCCAGGCTGTATAAGACAGTCGGGAATCTTGCCGGCAACATTTTCATTGTTACATAAGTCTCTCCTTGTTTCAAGCAGTCGAAACAAAATTCTCGCCGTTGTAACTCGCGCCGCTGCGAAACGAGCACTTGCCGTTTGTTTTCAACTGCGACCGATTTTTGAGCGCGACAAAGTGTCCCAACACCACGACAGAGAGACGGTCGACCACCGGTGAATGTTGCTCTCGAAAATAGACGATCGTTAATAGATTTCCAGGTGGAAAGCAGATAAGACGTTTTTTTCCCGGCGAGTTTTCTGTCGACCAGTTTCGTCGGTATCTCGAGTCCGGGATCACGGCGCGCAAGTACAAATTGCGAGCGGATAAAAATTCGCGGGATCGCCGGCGACGGCGCTGGAATGGAACCAGTGAAACTAGACGGGTAGACCGGTTTGCCACTCTCGGTTTCACATTTCTGCGATCGGTCGATCGGGGGTATGCGGCTGCAATCGCGAATGAAATTGTATAACCGGGCGCGGAGTGCGCTCTTGCCGGTCCTAGGTCTTTCATGGTGCTGTAATGCCTCTAGATAAGCTTATGCGCCGCGCTTCAGGAATACAGTAGGGACCCATTAAACGTGCGTATCAAGGGACCGATGATGAGCACTCAACGAATCCCCGGCGAGTATTCCCCGCCCGCCCGCAGATTGCTCGCAGGATAAGCGGCGCGCAGTGATATCGATGGACGAGAGAGTGACGGAATAGCGCGCGGCCGAGCGAAAGAGCGAATCTCGCCCCGATAGCTTTCCCGCGACGAAAAAGAAATATATATTACCGACGTAATTTGTTCTCTCATTCAATGAGACCGTTTTAATGAGTCGATTAGACCCAGATACCAAATTGACCCGTTAACCCAGATAACGAGACCGGTTCCCCGTTGATTCGCCGGATTTTTCACGTGGAATATTCTTGCCGCGCGAACGTGTCGCGGGAGCACTTGATATTAAAAATCGTTCGACTCGTTTTCGAACGCCTTCTGAGAATATATGGGGCTACCTTGATAGTTTGTGTCCTGATTGTTGGGAAACAAGTGCGCCTAGTTCCTTTCGGTTAACGATCACAAAGAATTATCCTTAATAATTATATACACATATTCAAAGTTTTATCGCATTATACAGAGTAACTATATCTTTGTATCATTCACCATATACGTATTACAATATATAATATTCAATATGCAAGATACTACAATTAATTTCTTTTAAATCGAAATCAAATTTAATTCTTCTGTTGTCAAAGTTTAAAATTGAAAGTGAATAAAAAGTAACAAAAGAAACAAAAAATGTTTGGTCCTATTAGGGAAAATATTAAGAACAAAAGAGTGCTAATCAACGCAGCATGAAAGGGGTCGTAGTGCAAGGGGTTGTTAACTTAAATAAGTTTTGCTGTCGATGACAATAACGCGTGATTAAAATTTCTCTCATTAATAATTACTCTGAGTAACCGAAATAAATGTCGTACCTGAAAAACAATTATCTTTTAAGAGGAAGAATTTTGTTTCGTTATTCACAGCCATTACGTATAACCAAAAACATTCTAATCGACCAAAGGATTATTATACCACTTTTTCCGTTTCGGTGCTAGCAGTTCGGGTGCCCGTTTGTAACTTGCAACTGTTACGAACGAAGTGGCGGCGTCGGCGAGAGCAACGTGGCCACATTCCCATTCACCTTAGCCTATTATTCCACAATTACGAGTGTACGAAACCTATTCATAATAGAAGGCAGTTGTTCCTTTGTTCCGTTCCGCAATGTTTCGCGCATCTGTAGCGGGCAGAACGGCGTACATACCCTAAGCGTACCCGTCGATTTTCCTCCTTTCATTTCAATTCTTTCCCCTTCTTTTTTTTTCTCCTCTCGTTTCGCGACATGTCCTTCGGCTTTTTCCTTTGCTCGTCCCCCCTCCACCCAACCCCCAAGTTCGCTACCACCAGCCCGAGTACGGAGCTTCGCGTGACATTGTTTCCTTTTCTTCTCTCGGTTCTCTTTTTCGTTCTCGGCCGCTCTTTTACACAGTGGCCTCTCCCCGGGTTGTCCTTTTATGCGAGCTTAGTTCATTTGCTAATTGAGATCCGACTGTTGCTCCTTTTCCCCTCCCCTCCCCTCCCCTCCCCTCCCCTCCCCTCCCCTCCCCTTCCTACGTTGTTTCAGGGAACGGGGGGTTGGGGGAGGGGGGGGGGGGGACACATCGCGGAAACGTCTGACGAAAGTTTGGCGAGGAGATACGGTTGACAACCTCGGCAGCGCCGACTTAACGCGATAACCAACGGCGGAATGTGACGGGCGAACGAAGCCGCGATTCGAAATTTAATTGCGAGATATCCCGCTGGAACTGGGTCTCGCGGAATTTATTACGGTCGCGAGATATTTTGCATAATCGATAAGAACGGAATATCGGGGAAAATCGACGTCGGGATGGACAGTATCTGATTTTTCATCAAACAATCTCGTCGAGTTTACGTTTGATATTATTTTTATCGAAGGGGTGGGA